>NC_036869.1:21792909-21811341 GCF_002910315.2 Salvelinus sp. IW2-2015 | reverse complement strand
ACTCACCTGCTAAGCCGCGACTACGCTCTTGAAAAGACAAGGAAACGAATAAGAGTCTGCCACGTAATCAGCTCAGTCAGGGACGTGCAGTTACGCAGTGTGCTTTTGAGGGCCTTTCATTTAGAACAAACGATACCTCAACAAGAACACTGCTGCTGGAATGAAATGGACACTGTATAATCACGGCAGGCACAACTGTGGCCGTGGCTGAGAACAGACCTGCGTGTGTGTGTGTGTGTGTTGTTGTGTGTGTGTGTGTGTGTGTGTGTGTGTGTGTGTGTGTGTGTGTGTGTGTGTGTGTGTGTGTGTGTGTGTTGTGTGTGTGTGTGTGTGTGTTGTGTGTGTGTGGTGTGTGTGTGTTGTTCTGTGTGTGTGTGTGTGTGTGTGTTGTGCATTTGTATGTCTCCCTCACTGTACATCCGAGACCTTCGAGTCAAATCCAAGTGTATTGGTCGCGTTCACAGATTTGCAGATGTTATCACAAGTGCAACAAAAATGCTTGTGTTTCTAGCTCCAACAGTGCARTGATACCAAGCAATGGAGAAGTAAAACTGCACACATAATCCGGAAAAACAAAAAAATGAAGTTATATAGGATGAGCCATGACCAGAACACAGTATATACATACACTGACTRTACAAAACATTAGGAACACCTTCCTAATACTGAGTTGAACCCACTTTTGACCTGAGAACAGACTCAATTCGTCTGGGCTTGAAATGTAAGGTGTCGAAAGAGTTCCACAAGGATGTTGGCTATTGTTGACTCCAATGCTTCCCGCAGTTGTGTCAAGTTGGCTGGATGTTCTTTGGGTGGTGGGCCATTCTTGATACATACGGGAGACTGGTGAGCGTGAAAAACCCAGCAGCGTTGCAGTTCTTGACACACTTTATTACTTTTCTCTGGCAAATGTCCACGTCCACATATCTAATCAAGCTGAAGTGAGTCTCTGCTTTACTCTGATGAAGTATCTATGGACTGAGTCACTGAGTGACCCACTTACTCTCAGGAGTACACCTCCATCATGATGAGCAGCAAGTTGCATGCTAGCAGCTGATGAAAATGAAACTGTGTTATAATTTAAACTGATCTAACAGATCATCTGTGGTGATATACATCTGAAGACTGTTGTAATGAATAGTAGAACAGGTATTGAAGTGAATTGTCTCAAGGCTTAAAAATCCTTCTTTAACATGTCTCCTCTCCTTCATCTACAATGATTGAAGTGGATTTACCAAGTTACATCAAGAAGGGATCATAGCTTTAACCTGGATTCACCTGGTCAGTCTACGTCATGGAATGTTTTGTATACTCAGTGTATAAAGTGGCTGAAACAGTATGTAAGCATTATTAAAGTATTCAGAAAGTATTCATACCCTTTAAATTATTCCACATTTTGTTGTGTTACAGCCTGACATTTAAAATGTCAACGTGGAATTGTGTTTTTCAAAATGTTTCCAAATAAAGAATCTTCATCTGAAGTGAATTGAGTCAATATGTATTCAACCCCTTTTTATGGCAAACCTAAATATGTTTAGGGGTAAAAATGTGCTTAACAAGTCACATCATAAGTTGCATGGTCTCACTCTGTGTGCAATAATAGTGTTTAACACGATGTTTTGAATGACTGCCTCATCTCTGTACCGCAAACATACAATTATCTGTAAGGTCCCTCAGTCGAGCAGTGAATTTCGAACACAGATTGAATCACAAAGACCAGTGAGGTTTTTCAATGTATCACAAAAAAGGGCAGCTATTGGTAGATGGGTAAAAAAAAAACAGGCATTGAATATACCTTTGAATTCAGGCTGTTACACAACAAAATRTGGAATTAGCCGAAGGGTATGAATACTTTCTGAAGGCACCATAGAAGCTGTTTCACAGTCTCTCGGGTCCAGCTGTACTGTYTACGCATTCTAGATGGTAGCGGAGTGAACAGGCCGTAGCTCAGGTGACGAGGTCCTTGATGATCTTCTTTGCCTTCCTGTGACACCGGGTGCTGTAGATGTCCTGGAGGGCATGTAGTGTGCCCCCTGTGAATCRTTGGGCTGACCGCACCACCCTCTGGAGAGYCCTGCGGTTGCGAATGGGGCAAGTGATACGGCCCGACAGGATGCTCTCAATGGTGCATCTGTAGAAGTTTGTGAGGGTCTTAGGAGCCAAAACAAATTTCTTCAGCCTCCTGAGGTTATAGAGGTGCTGTTATGCCTGCTTCATCACGCTGTCAGTGTAATGGGACCATTTCAGGTAGTCATTGATGTGCACGCGAGGAACTTTTGACCTTCTCCACTTCGGCCCCATCGATGTGGATGGTGGCATGCTCTCTGCTGTCTCCTTCACTTTGTTGACGTTGAGGGAGAGGTCATTTTCCTGGCACCACTCCGCCAGGGCTCTCACCTCCTCCCTGTAGGCTGTCTCATCATTGTCGTTAATCAGGTTCACCACTGTTGTGTCATCAGCTGGAGACGTGCATGGCCACGCAGTCATGGGTGAACAGGGATTACAGGAAGGGCTGAGCACACACCTCTGTTAGTTCATTTACCTTTGCTTTCTTGGGTACAGACACAATGGTGGACATATTACAACAGACTGCGATATGGACTGGATAATGGTGCCGAAGGAGATGGCCGCCGTGTCTTACGACTGAAAGAGCTTCTTGATATCAGGGCAGCAATTACTCACCCTGTACTGGAGGAAATCTTCTTCTTCAATGAGTCGGACGGGAAGGAAAAACTGTAATATCTTGTGTTTCACAGAGTCGAGGCTGAACGACGACATGATTAACATACATACAGCTGGTGAGTTTTAAGCTTTTTCGGCAGGATGGAACTGCGGCCTCTGGTAAGACAAGGGGCGGCTGCCTCTACATATTTGTAAACAGCAGCTGGTGCACCAAATCTAAGTAAGTCTTAAGGTTTTGCTCACCTGAGGTAGAGTATCTCATGATAAGCTGTAGACCACACGATTTACCAAGAGAGTTTACATCTATATTTTTAGTAGTTGTCTATATACCACCACAGACCGATGCTGGCACTCAATTATACGGCCATAAGCAAACAGGAAAACGCTAATCCAGAGAAGGCGCTCATAGTGGCCGGGGACTTTAATGCAGGGAAACTCAAATCGGTTTTACCTCATTTCTATCAACATGTTAAATGTGCAACCAGAAGGAAAGAACTCTGGACCACCTTTACTCCACACAGAGACGTGTACAAAGCTCTCCCTCGCCATCCATTTGGCAAATCTGACCATAATTATTTCCTCCTGATTCCTGCTTACAAGCAAAAACTAAAGCAGGAAGCACCAGTGACTTGGTCAATAAGAAGGTGGTTAGATGAAGCAGATGCTAAGCTACAGGACTGTTTCGCTAGCACAGACTGGAATATGTTCCGGGATCATTCCGATGGCATTGAGGAGTACACCACATCAGTCACTGGCTTCATCAATAAGTGCATTGATGATGTCATCCCCACAGTGACCGTATGTACATACCCCAACCATAAGCCATGGATTACAGGCAACATCCGCACTGAGCTAAAGGTTAGAGCTGCTTTTTCAAGGAGCGGGACTCCAACCCGGAAGCGTATAAGAAATCCTGCTACGCCCTCCGACGAATCATCAGACAGGCAAAGCATCAATACAGGACTAAGATTGAATCGTACTACACCGGCATCGACGCTCGTCGGATGTGGCAGGGCTTGCAAACTATTACAGACTACAAAGGGAAGCACAGCCATGAGCTGCCCAGTGACACAAACCTACCAGACGAGCTAAATTACTTCTATGCTCGCTTCGAGGCAAGTAACACTGAAATATGCATGAGAGCACCAGCTGTTCCGGACGACTGTGTGATCCCGCTCTCCGAAGCCGATGTGAGTAAGACCTTTAGACAGGCCAAGATTCACAAGGCCACAGGGCCAGACGGATTACCAGAACGTGTAATCCGAGCATGTACTGACCAACTGGCGAGTGTCTTCACTGATATTTTCAACCTGTCCTTGACTGAGTCTGTAATACCAACATGTTTTAAGCAGACCTGTGCCCAAGAACACTAAGGTAACCTGCCAAAATGACTACCGACCTGTAGCACTCACGTCTGTAGCCATAAAGTGCTTTGAAAGGCTGGTCATGGCTCACATCAACACCATTATTCCAAAAACCCTAGACCCACTCCAATTTGCATACCGCCCCAACAGAGCCACAGATGATGCAATCTCTATTGCACTCCACACTGCCCTTTCCCACCTGGACAAAAGGAACACCTATGTGAGAATGCTATTCATTGACTACAGCTCAGCGTTCAACACCATAGTGCCCTCAAAGCTCCTCACCAAGCTAAGGACCCTGGGACTGAACACCTCCCTCTGCAACAGGATCCTGGACTTCCTGGCGGGCCGTCCCCAGGTGGTAAGGGTAGACAACAACACATCCACCACACTGATCCTCAACACGGGGGCCCCTCAGGGGTGCGTGCTCAGTCACCTCCTGTACTCCCTGTTCACGCATTACTGCATGGCCAGGCACGACTCCAACACCATCATCAAGTTTGCCGATGACACAACAGTGGTAGGCCTGATCACCGACAACGATGAGACAGCCTATAGGGAGGAGGTCAGGGACCTGGTCGTGTGGTGCCAGGACAAGAACCTCTCCCTCAACATGATCAAGACAAAGTAGATGATTGTGGACTACAGGAAAAGGAGGACCGAGCAGGCCCCCATTCTCATCGACGGGGCTGTAATGGAACAGGTTGAGAGCTTCAAGTTTCTTGGTGTCCACATCACCAACAAACTATCATGGTCCAAACACAYTAACACTGCCGTGAAGAGGGCATGACAAAGCCTACTCCCCCTCAGGAGACTGAAAAGATTTGGCATGGGTCCTCAGATCCTCAAAAGGTTCCACAGCTGCACCATCAAGAGCATCTTGACTGGTTGCATCACTGCCTTTTATGGCAACTGCTCGGCCTCAGACTGCAATTCACTACAGAGGGTAGTGCGAACGGCCCAGTACATCACTGGGGCCAAGCTTCCTGCCATCAAGGACGTCTATATTAGGTGGTGTCAGAGGAAGGCCCAAAAAATTGTCAAAGACTCCAGCCACCCAAGTCATAGACTGTTCTCTTTGCTACCGCATGGCAAGCGGTACCGGAGCGCCAAGTCGAGGTCCAAAAGGCTTCTTAACAGCTTCTACCCCCAAGCCATAAGACCCCTGAACAGCTAATCAAAGGCCTACCCAGACCCATATTTTATGCTGATGCTACTCTCTGTTTATAATCTGTGCATAGTCACTTTAACTCTACCCACATGTACAGTCGTGGACAAAAGTTTTGAGAATGACACAAATATTGATTTTCACAAAGTCTGCTGCCTCAGTTTGCATGATGGCAATTTGCATATACTCCAGAATGTTATGAAGAGTGATCAGATGAATTGCAATTAATTACAAAGTCCCTCTTTGCCATGCAAATGAACTGAATCCCCCAAAAACATTTTCACCTCATTTCAGCCCTGCCACAAAAGGACCAGCTGACATCATGTCAGTGATTCTCTCGTTAACACAGGTGTGAGTGTTGACGAGGACAAAGCTGGAGATCACTCGGTTATGCTGATTGAGTTCGAATAACAGACTGGAAGCTTCAAAAGGAGGGTGGTGCTTGGAATAATTGTTCTTCCTCTGTCAAGCATGGTTACCTGCAAGGAAACACGTGCCGTCATCATTGCTTTRCACAAAAAGGGCTTCACAGGCAAGGATATTGCTGCCAGTAAGATTGCACCTAAATCAACCATTTATCGGATCACCAAGAACTTCAGATGAGAGCTGTTCAATTGTTGTGAAGAAGGCTTCAGGGCGCCCAAGAAAGTCCAGCAAGCGCCAGGACCGTCTCCTAAAGTTGATTCAGCTGCGGAATCGGGGCACCACCAGTACAGAGCTTTCTCAGGAATGGCAGCAAGCAGGTGTGAGTGCATCTGCACGCACAGTGAGGCAAAGACTTTTGGAGGATGGCCTGGTGTCAAGAAGGGCATCAAAGAAGCCACTTCTCTCCAGGAAAAACATCAGGGACAGACTGATATTCTGCAAATTGCACAGGGATTGGACTGCTGAGGACTGGGGTAAAGTCCTTTTCTCTGATGAATCCCCTTTCCGATTGTTTGGGGCATCCGGAAAAAAGCTTGTCCGGAGAAGACAAGGTGAGCGCTACCATCAGTCCTGTGTCATGCCAACAGTAAAGCATCCTGAGACCATTCATGTGAGGGTTTGCTTCTCAGCCAAGGGAGTGGGCTCACTCACAATTTTGCCTAAGAACACAGCCATGAATAAAGAATGGTACCAACACATCCTCCGAGAGCAACTTCTCCCAACCACCCAAGAACAGTTTGGTGACGAACAATGCCTTTTCCAGCTTGATGGAGGACCTTGCCATAAGGCAAAAGTGATAACTAAGTGGCTCGGGGATTAAAACATTGATATTTTGAGTACATTGGCCACAAAACTCCCCAGACCTTAATCTTATTGAGAATTTATAGTCAATCCTCAAGAGGCAGGTGGACAAACAAAAACCCACAAATTCCGACAAACTCCAAGCATTGATTATTTCAAGAATGGGCTGCCATCAGTCAGGATGTGGCCCAGAAGTTAATTGACAGCATGCCAGGACGGATTGCAGAGGTCTTGAAAAAGAAGGGTCAACACTGCAAATATTGACTCTTTGCATCAACTTCATGTAATTGTCAATAAAAGCCTTTGACACTTATAAAATGCGTGTAATTATACTTCAGTATTCCATAGTAACATCTGACAAAAATATCTAAAGACACTGAAGCAGCAAACGTTGTGGAAATTAATATTTGTGACATTCTCAAAACTTTTGGCCACGACTGTACATATTACATTAATTGCCTCAACTATCCAGTGCCCCTGCACATTGACTCTGTACCAGTACCCCCTGTATACAGCCTCACTTGTTATTTTACTGCTGCTGTTTAATTATTTGTTACTTTTATTTTCTATTTTTTACTTCTTTTTTTTTTTGTTAAGTTCTTAAAGCATTGTTGGTTAAGGGCTTGTAAGTAAGCATTTCACTGTAAGGTCTACACCTGATGTATTCGGCGCATGTGACAAATACAATTTGATTTGATTTGGAGAGGTTAAATATATCCATAAACTTCTCTTGCCTCTTCCAACACATACATTGGGGAATGTAGCATCACTGCAAAGACCAACCAGATAGCCATTTGGTATCGTATGACGCTAACAGGATGCCGACGTGAGTCTTGTGAAGTCGATTGGAAACACTTCTCCGATTGAGGGATTTCTTTAACTCTTTTCCAGCCTTTCTTGTTCCTGCACGAGGTCAATGACCAGTCGGCATCACCGAGTATGTACAGTTCAGCCCAGAAAAAGCCCACTCTCAAACAGACACAACACATATGAACTCCAGTAAACCAAAAGCGGAGGTKTACATTGCGACACATCCCCCTAGAGTTTGTAGCACAGAGTGTCCACTCTGAAATGTCCCTGGTACTCTGTGGACAAAATACACCACCCCCCCTCCAGCGATGACAGGCTTCATTAGTCCTGTACTTTTCCATTTTCCCAAAGTGCATTTTCTCCCATCCCTCTTCATTAGAAAGCATCTCTGAGTGACATAACACATGTCACAAATATCCTCCTCCCTCCCCCTGACCCACAGCAATGATTAAAAAAGGCTGAGAAGGGAATAGGATAGGATTTGCGCCCACTGAGCTGGCAGTGTGTGTGTGTGTGGTGGTGTGATGTGTGTTGTGTGTGTGTGGTGGTTGTGATGTGCTTGAGTGTGTGTGCTGTGAAGTGTGTGGTCTTGTGTGGTGCTTGTGTAGTGTTGTGTGTGTGTGTGTGTGTGTGGTTTGTGTGTTGTGTGGTGTGTGTGTATTGTGTGTGTCGTTTTTGATGTTGTGTGTGATGTGGTGTGTTGTGCGTCTGTGAAAAGAATAAGTCAAAATAGAAACCAACCTGCACTTCTGTGAGCTGTGTGTGTGTGTGTGGCTTCTGTGTGTGTGTGTGTGCACGCGTGTGTGTGTTGTGTTGTGAGTGTGATTCAGATGGTGTTGTGTGTGTGGTGTTTGTGTTTGTGTGTGTGTTGTTGTGTGTGTGTGTGTCATGTTGTGTGTTTGTGATGTGTGTGTTGTTGTGGCTTGTGCGTTTTGGAAAAATAAGTCAAAAATAGAAACCAACCTGGCACTTGTCGTCATCTGCTGTGATGTCGTGTGCTGTGTGTGTGTGTGTGGTGTGTTTGTGTGTGTGTTGTGGTGTGTGTGTGTGTGTGGTGTGTGTGTGTGTGTGTGATGTGTGTTGTGTGTGTGTGGTGTGGTGTGTGGGTGTGTGTGTGTGTTGTGCGTTTGAAAAATAAGTCAAAAATAGAAACCAACCTGCACTGTGTTGTGTGTGTGTGTGTGTGTGTGTGTGTGTGTGTGTGTGTGTGTGTGTGTGTGTGTGTGTGTGTGTGTGTGTGTGTGTGTGTGTGTGTGTGTGTGTGTGTGTGTGTGTGTGTGTGTGTGGTGGTGTGTGTGTGTGTGTGTGTGTGTGTGTGTGTTGTGTGTGCAGAAGAGTATGACAGAAATTCTCTCTCTCTCACACACAACACACACACACACACATTACCCAGCATAACTAAAGCACATGAGTTGTGAGTTGACATGAAAATCTCTAATACATTTTAGTTCAAATGTTCCTCTCCTTAAAAGTAACAAAGTGAGCTACCACAGTACGTCATCATTATGGTGTACTGTAGGATGAAGCTGCTGCTGAGGCCTGATCTAACATCATTTCAGATGTTCCAGATGGTCAGAGTATGTAGATACACTTTGTAAACGGATCCTACATGTGCCGTTATGGGCAACCTGTACTTTAAAATATCCGAGACAGAACCGCAGATTCATCCTTGGTCCCCGTTGCRTCAGTGTGTCTGAGTTACGCCCTTGTGGTAGGTCGACTGAGCGTATTACAAAACCTGAGCGCTTTATTAGGGCTGTTTCAGTGAGCAGCCCAGACAAGGAGGAGTGTTTTAAAAAATGATGGCAAACAAAAGTTCCATTCATTCCCTTAGTCAGTTTATGTCCTCCAACAATAGACTTGTACCGCCAGTCCACCTATGAGATTCAACAGTTGGCAGACATTTTAGAGAGGTAGAGTCTACAATGGTACTCCCTGCTGGTTTATGCCCACTGATGGTGGGAAAGGTGAAGTTGTATCATGGAGGGCCAAGCAATTACGATCAATGTTTAATCCGAGATACATACATGTACGTACTTCACTTGTATAACTTGGCTGGAATATTGATGTTATTTCATACAATGTACTTTCTCTCTAAGCTATGGAGACGCAGCAATCTGTTCTCTATATAAGCCTTTAATGAAGAGACTTATTGGTGTCTTTAGGTCCATTTTGATTTGGCAGAGATAACAGGAATCTTGTTTAACCCAGATGAAATCATGGATCTCTGCCAAATGACCAGCCGTTTCTCCACCCTTTCTCAATTTCCTTGAAATAGAGTGTTATGAAAGTAGTACGACGAGGGCAGCAAGGGTAACCTAGCAACAAGACAGACAGACTGTCCTCAGGACTTAGTGGTGTCATCTAGAGGCTACTGACCAATGGTGAGAGTGGAGAGAAATTAAGAGAAAAAGAGAGAGAAAAGAGGGTGAACGAAAGAGGGAGGAGCAGAGGTGGATTCGCCATCTGGCAATTCTGGAAAATGCCAGATGGGCTGAACCATTTTTTATTTGGGTAGGCTGGTCGAAATTGTCACATACCCAAATATATWTTTTTTTATATAAAAATAAAACAATGAAAAAGGTGACACGACCGGTGGCCCATGGGCCTGTTTTATTAGTATTTCTCTGTTATGCTGATCTGTAGGGTAGGTGTTGATTCAGGGGAACACATATGACAGGCACTAATTTGCAATATAGCCTAAGTTGTTAGCTTGGCTTTTATAACGTATAAGGCTTAAAGGGCAATTCCACCACTTTTCAACCTTGCCCTTGCCCTTTAAGTAGACAGAGAGACAGAGAACAAGAAGAAGCATAGTGGCAGCAGAGAAGATGCTGAGACAGATAGACGGCACAACAGGGTGGCAAACAAAATGTCTACAGCAGAGGGACAGTTGTAGCGGTGAGTTGTATCTCCAGTGGTGTTTTTACATGTTGTACTTGTTTAAAACATGAGCTAGTTCAAGAAGAGGAGGAGGACTATGTCTCGCCAGTCACTGGTACAGAAATGGTTGAGAAACGCTGTACTGTACTGCCAATGTTATTGTGTCAGTACTTCTACCTGTGTCTCAGTACAGTTAGAAAAAAGGGTTCCAAAAGGGTTCTTCAGTTGTCCCCATTGMGAACCCTTTTAGGTTCCAGGTAGAACCAGTTTTGGTTTCAGGTAGGTGAGTTGGTAGCATGCACAGTGATGTGGACTGGTGTGGATAAAATTCCACGGTTTAATTMTTGTCCCAGTCTGCCCCTGGAGAGGAGAGAGATGGGGAAGAGAGAGCTCTATAAAGCAAAGGAGACAGAGGGAGAAAGAGAGAGAGCAGAGAAAGAGAGAGGTGAAAGTGCCCTCTCCTCCATATCCTTTGACAACTCCCAGGCTACCTCCTCAGACAGACAGCATAGCTTAAGTAGAGGGGTGACCGGCCGGCCTCAAATTTCATAACACTCTGTAAAAGCGTAAATTGGTGCTAATAGGCGACTGTCTGTTTTTATAAGCTGTTGCATGAAACAACTAGAACTTTACAGTGCATACAGCCCAATTTTCTCAGCGAGTGAAAAGTTTGAGTGAAATTGGTGCCACGACTAAGGGTGGGGTCATGGCCGAAAACGTTGTTTCTTCACAGGCTTTCAAAAATAAGACAGGAAAAATATTAAATATGACTTTTGACTCAAAATGAAAGGATTTTAAGCCCTTAGACTCTAGAGTATTGTGTAAACCCATAACGCATAGGCATCAAATTACTTTACAATGTTTTTTATGCTAAAGGCTGATATTATGTAACATATTGCTTCCTGGTCTATAATTTAACAGTCTCCATTTTCTTATGAACCAGACACTAAAGCCCCTTGATAGATATGGCGCCGACAGTAGGGATACAAGTAATTTATGCAACGAGATTACTTTGCTCATCCACTATTACATTACCCTCCCCGAAACCACCAGTGAATCAAATATGAATTACACTCTCAAAAATTCTGCCTATATACTTGCTGTAAAATAATGAACGACTTCAGGGTGTTTTTTTTCAAAGGAACAACTGGGGATGTGTTGTTGCATGCGCACTAATCTCTAGATTAGAATCACGCCGGTCGAGAAAAAGTAGATACTGATCTATTTTGAAAAGCGTCTAATATGTCTTATCGACTGTCATGATATGGTTCTGCTATGCATAATGCTGAACAGAAATGGGCTTGAAATTATGGAGCGGTATATACTGAGTGTACAAAACATTAGGAACACCTTCCTAATATTGAGTTGCACCGCCTTTTGCCCTCAGAACAGCCTCAATTAGTCAGGGCATGGACTACAATGTTTCGAACGCGTTCCACAGGGATGTTGGCCATTGTTGACTTCAATGCCTCCCACAGTTGTGTCAAGTTGGCTGGATGTCCTTTGGGTGGTCGACCATTCTTGACACACACGGAAAACTGTCAAGTGTGAAAAACCCAGCCGCGTTGCAGTTCTTGACACACTCAAACCAGTGCGCCTGGCACCTACTACCATACCCTGTTCAAAGGCACTTAAATCTTTTGTCTTGCCAATTCACCCTCTGAATGGCACACACACACAATCCATGTCTCAATTGTCTCAAGTCTTAAAAAATCCTTCTTTAACCTGTCTCCTTCCTCCCCTTCATCTACACTGACTGAAGTGGATTTAACAAGTGACATCAATAAGGGATCATAGCTTTAACCTGGATTCACTTGGTCAGGCTATGTGTCACGACTTCCGACGAAGTCGGTCCCTCTCCTTGTTCGCCGATCCACTTCTCATTTTCCATTTGTTTTGTCTTAGTCTTACACACCTGGTTTCACTCACCCAATTACCTGTTTATTAGTTAACCCTCTTTTCCCCATGTTTGTTTGTGAGTGATTGTTCTTTGTAAATCGGTCCGTTATTGTGGGCTCGTATATTTGCCTTGTATTTTTGTATTTTGAGTAAAGTACGTTGATTACTCATTTCTGCTGTCCTGTGACTGACTCTCTACACCAGCTACACACAGGACCCCATTACAGAATCACTCACCAACCCAATGGAGTCAGCAGGAGCAGACGCCCTCCCTGTGGCAGTAGAGGAGCGAGCGACCATGTTGCAACGTCTGGGCACCGCCATGGATCACGTGATGCAGACGAGAGAGAGGAGGAGGATTTCCAGCGCCTCCACCAGCCCCACTACCGCCGACCCCACTGTCCACCCCTCCTTCACCCGGTCCCAGCGGGATTCGGCTGGCGCTCCCGAGGGAGTATGATGGGACGGCTGCCGGATGCCAGGGGTTCCTACTACAGCTGGAGCTCTACCTGGCGACCGTCCAACCGGCTCCTTCGGGACGAGAGAGCGTGTCCACCCTCGTCTCCTGCCTCTCAGGCAAAGCCCTGGAGTGGGCCAACGCTGTATGGAGTGAGGGAGACGTGGCGTTGGACCATTACGCAGAGTTCGGGTGAACGACGGTTCCACCTGAGGCAGGGGACGAGGAGCGCGCAGGATTTTGCATTGGACTTCCGGACCCTGGCCGCCAGTGTAACCGATGTGAAATGGCTAGCTAGGTAGCGGTGGTGCGCGCTAGCAGCCTTTCAGTCCCTTTCAGTCGGTGACGTCACTTGCTCTGAGACTTGAAGTAGTGGTTCCCCTTGCTCTGCAAGGGCCGCGGCTTTTGTGGAGCGATGGGTAACGATGCTTCGTGGGTGACTGTTGTTGATGTGTGCAGAGGGTCCCTGGTTTGCGCCCGGGTCGGGGCGAGGGGACGGACGTAAAGTTATACTGTTACATTGATGCTGTTGACCCGGATCACTGGTTGCTGCGGAAAAGAAGGAGGTCGAAAGGGGGGTGAATGTAACCGATGTGAAATGGCTAGCTAGGTAGCGGTGGTGCGCGCTAGCAGCCTTTCAGTCGGTGACGTCACTTGCTCTGAGACTTGAAGTAGTGGTTCCCCTTGCTCTGCAAGGGCCGCGGCTTTTGTGGAGCGATGGGTAACGATGCTTCGTGGGTGACTGTTGTGTGCAGAGGGTCCCTGGTTCGCGCCCGGGTCGGGGCGAGGGGACGGATTAAAGTTAAACTGTTACACCAGCACGGGATGGATCGACAGGGCCCTGACCGATCACTACCGGTGCTGACTACCCGCAGACGTCCGGATCGGGGGTTCCATCCCCCAGCACCTCCGCTCCGACACCCATGGAGCTGGGAGGTGCTGCACTTAGGGTGACCGGAGGAGGGGCCATTTCCTACACCATTTTTGGGGCACACTGCTGGTCGGTGCTGGGGGGGTTCCTCAGGGAGTCGAGGCAGCAGGCAGGGCACTATTGTGTCACCCTAGGTGAGTCGGCACCAGGCTCACCCAGAGCCCCCTGTTGCTCACATGTATGTGTTTATTTCATTTCCTGAGTTTTCCCCGCATTCCCAGCATAAAGCGCTCGTAGATTCAGGCGGAGCTGGGAATTTTATTGACCATTCATTTTCACATAGTTTAGGAATCCCCCTTGTTCCTGTGGATATGCCCTTCCCTGTGCATGGCCTAGATAGTCGACCATTAGGGTCAGGGCTGATTAGGGAGGCCACCGCTCCACTAGACATGGTTACGCAGGAAGGACACAAGGAGAGAATCAGTATCTTCCTTATTGATTCTCCTGCGTTTCCCGTGGTGCTGGGCCTACCCTGGCCTGTCATAACCCCACTATTTCGTGGCAACAGAGGGCTCTCAAGGGGTGGTCACGAGAGTGCTCAGGGAGGTGTGTGGGGGTTTCCATCGGTGCGACTATGGTGGAAAGTCCAGACCAGGTCTCCACTGTGCGCATCCCCTCAGAATATGCCGATTTGGCTCTCGCCTTCTGTAAGAAGAGGGCGACTAAATTACCACCCCATCGACGGGGGGATTGTGCGATAAATCTCCTGGTAGATGCAACACTTCCCAGGAGTCACGTGTATCCTCTGTCACAGGAGGAGACGGCGGCTATGGAAACATATGTCTCCGAATCCCTGGGGCAGGGACACATTCGGCCCTCCACTTCACCTGCCTCCTCAAGGTTTTTTTTATTTGAAGAAGGACGGGGGTCTGCACCCGTGTATTGACTATCGAGGGATCAATCAGATCACAGTGAGGTATAGCTACCCGCTGCCTTTCATCACCAGTTCGATCGAGTCAATGCACGGGGTGCGCTTCTTCACAAAATTGGATCTCAGGAGCGCTTACAACCTGGTTCGTATCCGGGAGGGGGACGAGTGGAAGACGGCATTTAGTATCACCTCAGAGCACTATGAGTACCTCGTCATGCCGTACGGGTTGATGAATGCTCCATCAGTCTTCCAGGCCTTTGTTGACAAAACTTTCTGGGACCTGCACGAGCAGGGTGTAGTGGTGTATATCGACAACATTCTGATATACTCCGCTACACGCGCCAAGCATGTGTCCTTGGTGCGCAGGGTGCTTGGTCGACTGTTGGAGCATGACCTGTACGCCAAGGCTGAGAAATGTCTGTTCTTCCAACAGTTCGTCTCCTTGCTAGGGTACCACATTTCCACTTCAGGGGTGGAGATGGAGAGTGACCGCATTTCAGCCGTGCGTAATTGTCCGACTCTCACCACGGTAAAGGAAGTGCAGCGGTTTCTAGGGTTTGCCATCTACTACCGGAGGTTTATCCGGGGTTTTGGTCAGGTAGCAGCTCCCATTACCTCACTGCTGAAGGGGGGACCGGTGCGGTTGCAGTGGTCGGCTGAGGCGGACAGGGCTTTTGGTCACCTGAAGGCTCTGTTTACCTCGGCTCCCGTGCTGGCTCATCCGTAACCCTCTTTGGCGTTCATAGTGGAGGTGGATGCGTCCGAGGCTGGGATAGGAGCCGTGCTCTCTCAGCACTCGGGCACACCACCGAAGCTCCGCCCCTGTGCTTTCTTTTCGAAGAAGCTCAGCCCGGCGGAGCGAAACTATGATGTGGGGGACCGGGAGCTGTTGGCTGTTGTCAAGGCTCTGAAGATGTGGAGACATTGGCTAAACACCCTTTTCTCATCTGGACTGACCACCGCAATCTGGAGTATATCCGGGCGGCGAGGAGACTGAACCCTCACCAGGCAAGGTGGGCTATGTTCTTTACCCGTTTTGTTTCACTCTATCCTACAGACCAGGTTCCCAGAACGCTAAGGCAGACGCACTGTCCCGGATGTATGACACAGAGGAGCGGTCCATGGATCACACTCCCATACTTCCAGCCTCTTGCCTGGTGGTGTGGGAGCTGGACACGGACATCGAACGGGCGTTACGCATTGAGCCCACTCCCCCCAGTGTACAGCTGGGCGCCTGTACGTTCCGTCTGCTGTCCGCAACCGGTTGATCATTTGGGCCCACACGTCACCCTCCTCTGGTCACCCTGGCATCAGTCGGACGGTGCATTGCCTTAGTGGGAAGTACTGAGGGTCCACCTTGGCCAAGGACTTGAGGGTTTATGTTTCCTCCTGCTTGGTGTGTGCCCAGTGCAAGTCTTCCAGGCACCTGCCCAGAGGGAAGTTACAACCCCTACCCGTTCCACAACGGCCGTGGTCGCACCTGTCGCAGGACTTCCTGACGGATCTTCCTCCCTCACAGGGCAACACCTCGATCCTGGTCGTTGTGGATCGGTTTTCTAAGTCCTGCCGTCTCCTCCCTTTGCCCGGTCTCCCTACGGCCCTATAGACTGCGGAGGCCCTGTTTACACACGTCTTCCAGTACTACGGGGTGCCTGAGGACATAGTTTCTGATCGGGGTCCCCAGTTCACGTCCAGGGTCTGGAGAGCGTTCATGGAACGTCTGGGGGTCTCGGTCAGCCTCACCTCAGGCTTTCACCCCAAAAGTAACGGGCAGGTGGAGAGAGTAAACCAGGATGTGGGTAGGTTTCTGCGGTCTTATTGCCAGGACCGGCCGGGGGAGTGGGCGGCGTTCCTCCCCTGGGCAGAGATGACCCAAAACTCACTCCGCCACTCCTCCACTAACCTCTCTCCTTTCCAGTGCGTACTGGGGTATCAGCCGGTTCTGACACCCTGGCATCAGAGCCAGATTGAAGCTCCTGCGGTGGACGAATGGTTTAAGCACTCGGAGGAGCCGCCCATGTGCACCTCCAACGGGCTGTCCTGCGACTGACTCTCTACACCAGCTACACACAGGACCCCATTACACTATGTCATGGAAAGAGCATGTTTTGTGCATTCAGTGTATATGGATTGGTATATAAAGCGCCTTACATATTTATTTGGGACGCTAAATCTTTAAATGCGGCTCTATACACAAGCGTTTTGGACTTCATATGAAGCAGCAGTACAGAAGGTCACCTTTTATTTGAAGGTTTTTTCATACATATCTGTTTTTACCGTTTAGAAATGTAAGCACTTTATGTATCAGTCCCCCTATTTGAAGGTGTCATGAGTATTTGGGCAAATTCACTATGTGTATTAAAGTAGTCAAAAGTTTAGTATATGATCCCATAGCATACAATGACTACATTAAGCTTGTGACTCTACAAACGTATTGGATGCATTTGCATTTGTTTTGGTTCCAGATTATGTTCCAGAATATGTTGTGCCCAATAGAAATGGATGGTAAATCATGTATTGTGTCATTTTGTAGTCACTTTTATTGTAAATAAGAATAGAATATGTTTCTGAACACTTCCACATTAATGTGGATGCTACCATGGTTATGGATAATAATGAATTAATCGTGAATAATGATGAGTGAGAAAGTTACAGAGGCACAAATATCATACCCCAAAGATATGCTAACCTCTCACGATTACCAATAGAGCCCCACAGTGGAGGTGTCATAATACCCACAAAACCTAAAGGTCAAACAGGGAAATGGTTCCAATCGTTTTCCACCATTAATATTCCCCATCGGGGTTTTAAAACCACATAATAAGAGCTGTGTTTCATGTAGGCTACGGTCGTGACGTTTTGATAACCATGTAAATCTCTCTCGGACAAGGAGACTTTTATCAATATATTCGGCTCCATTTACGCTCAGATTCGAAAATGCTAATTAGCATCAAAGTAGACATCATACAAGACTACAAATCCCTGCAAGCTCCTGCACGTCATCTCTAGCTGACACCTTTGCTAACAGGTATTGTGTCAATTTAAAACTTGCACAAGACAGCAGAGAATTGTCCATTAAATGGAAATGTACCCAATTTATTCATTACTACATTTAGCTAACATTAGACAGTTAATCGAGAGATTCTTACTTTTGCCTCAATTCGTCAGTCTCGTCCATATCATCATGGCATTTGTAGTTCTTTATGATAGCCACATTAGCAGCTAATTAGCATTTCATTTTTAGGGGGTAAATCCGGGCAAATATATTGATAAAAGTCACTTTAACCTGGAGAGATTTCCACGGTTATCAAAACATCACATCAGGGTAAGCCTACACGAAACACAGCCATTATTTGAAGTGTTTCTAAAATCCCCTATGGGAAAAATGAATGGTGGAAAAAACGATTGGAACCATTTCCCTGTTTGACTGCTAGATTTTATGGGTATTGTCACTCATACGGCAAAAAGATTAACACAAACATTTCTCTTGAGTCTAATCTGACAAAACAGAAAGAGTCTTAAAAATTCAGTGATTGCAGTCACTAAATCATGATGATCAAAATTGGAAATACAACTATCAAAAGGTGCATAATTATGGGAAATTACTCTTCTTTTATGCATATTTGACCGAACTTCATACACATCAAATCCAATATGATTGCTGAAATAAGGAAAGGTGAATACAGTGGAGGAACATAACTGATATGAATGTATAGACCTCAATCCACACCAAAGMAAAGCTCTACAATGGAAGGTCACAATGTTAGAGATGATGACCCAAAGTTACTTAGAAGTAGCTCCACTTCATTCTCTGCATCGCTGCATGTCTGCAATGTTGTGAATCATACAAAAATCATACAAATGAAATAGTCCTTGTTGCCTAAATCTTACTGTACCTGATGTTCTACTGTATTCATATTTTTTTAGTTATTATGGATCCCCATTAGCTGCTTCCAAGGCAGCATCTAGGGAAAAAACATTAAGGCACTTACATTACACATAGAACAAAATATAAAACATCATTTAACATTGTTACACCACTACATATCTACAACACAAAATGTACAATACCACCATACAACAATATTACAATGTACGTGTGTGTAGAGTGCGTGTGCTAGCCCCCGTGTGTGTGTGTGT
>NC_036869.1:21659525-21792884 GCF_002910315.2 Salvelinus sp. IW2-2015 | reverse complement strand
CTGTGGTGTGTGTGTGTTGTGGTGTGTGTGGGTGTGTGTGCTGTGTGTGTGTGTGTGTGTGTGTGTGTGTGTGTGTGTGTGTGTGTGTGGTGTGTGTGTGTGTGTGTGTTTGTGTGTGTGTGTGTGGTGGTGCGTGCGTGCCTTTGTCGTGAACCAAAAACATCAACACAAAAACGTGCTACCTAAATAATGTCCCAACAGAACAACTGACTGAACCTCCTCTAATTGAGACACCATACAGGCCAAGACATAAATAAGAGAACAGATAGCAGAATAAATAGACACACAACATAGAATTGCCCACCCCAAATCACGCCTGCACCGAAAACTCGAAAATAAAGGACAAAAACACGAATAACCTCCAAGACTCAGAACTAGTTATAGATCATTTCCAAGCTCAAGGAGCGCCGACTTAATTTGTGGCTGATCTTGGTAGCAACATGTCATCTGATGAAGATCGTCTTACTCGTCAGAAAAGGCTCTTGTTTATAGTCTACACAAATAGCGTTTAATGATAACAAGCAATTGTCTTAACATTGCCCATGTTCATTTACCAGAGTGTCTTTTAACCAAAGTTTAGTAACGACAGGTTAACTACAGAGGTAAACCGGGCACGTCCAGATGCACCCATAACTACTCTTGCATAGACCAATCACGCAACATCACTGCCCTGCACACACTACCTTATCTGTCCCAGTGACAGTGCCTCGATAAATAGAGAATAAAACACGCATTGTCACAATA
Source organism: Salvelinus sp. IW2-2015 (assembly GCF_002910315.2). Taxonomy (NCBI): domain Eukaryota; kingdom Metazoa; phylum Chordata; class Actinopteri; order Salmoniformes; family Salmonidae; genus Salvelinus; species Salvelinus sp. IW2-2015. The sequence continues at coordinate 21,792,140 of NC_036869.1, read as the reverse complement.
TTGAATGTTCAGGCCATGTTTGTCTCGCTTTGTATGGAGAACTTCAGGCTCTAGCTGTGTCTTTTGGACTTGAGTTCTACCCAAACCAGTCTATTAGTTAACTGAATACAGAATCCCCAACACACTCATCACAAGTGTGAGGATGCATTAAGCATTAGAGAGAAACACCTGGCAGACCAATGCATTACATGGTCATTGGTCATGTACTGCTTGTGTTAGAATCCACACGTTATTAAAAGGAGGATAATGTTCTACTGGAGAGTTTAGCACAGGTAGGATCACACAGGCTCAAGAACTGTGTTTGCGCGACAACTAATGCACTTCGTTGATATGGGGAAGATTCTTTAAATTTATCCTTGCAGACCTACATGTGGATTCGCTCCTGAGTTTCTGACTCTGTAGCATCCTCTTTCATTCACGTTGAGAGGCTTAACCTTTGAGGAACTTCCAAAGGTAGTCAAATACTGGGGTCTCACAACACATGCATAGGCCTAGATATGTAATTACATTAGTGAGTTTATTTGTAATAGGGGTATCAGAGCCATTGAAATATAATAAACAATCATCTGATGTTTGCTTCAGCTAGATGTTACGCGTATTAAATAGCATCGACTGTTTTACAACAATAAATTTAGGCCATAAAAATTGTGGATGTCCGTTGTCTATATATCAATCTGTCCCTGGTTCAGCATTTATACATCTGTTATAGCATGTGTTTGTGAAAGAGAAACTGAGACCAATTAAGGGACTACAGGCTCAAAGGAAGTTCGTTTGTACTTGATTACTATCATACCTCAGCCTTATAGGCAACTTTCCATCTATTGCCGCTTGGGGAATAACAGATGAACCCATAGCGTTTGCACCCATGTTGACTAATCGAGTCTCGTCAGGCAGTCTCCCAAGAAATCCAAATGATAAACATCTTTTTATCGACAGAACGGTTCTTTATAAGAACTACCCAACTATTACTTTCCCAATCGTTTCAGATCCTCAAACAGATCCCTGAACCAAGAGACCCTGATATGTAGAGTATTTTATGCTAGTATTTTTCTATTTTGCCATAGAACAAAAAACAGTTCCCAGCGTTTGAGCCTATGTTTGTGCATGGTCTTTTATTATAAAATGAAAATTCAAACTCAGTCCAACTCAGGTTAAATAGCTAAAGGATGTGTGATTTTATCTGGCCAGCATTTGATCTAATGTTTTTTTATAGAAATATGTTATTTTCTATGTAGGCTTATAGCATCTGTGTATATTCCTCTATTCAAGTCTTCTTTTACTGCTTAGTCTAAGTCTAGTAATCTGCCGTAGACTTTCAACTCCAGGGGAGTGACTCGTCAAGATGAATGTCCTCTGAAGAGACTACAACCAATCTTGTCTGACCATGAGATCACGTTGTGGGTTCTCCAGATACCAGTAACCGGAAGCAGTCCTAGCTGTCAAACTCATGACCCATAATGTTCGTGGAAGCACGGAAGATACACGGGCGACGCTTTGGGGTGACCAAGCATAGCAGCTGGAGATTTGAATCCAACTGTAAAATGTTCCCTGGACATTTTAAACCACGATGAGTTTATCTCCTCTTCTATTTAGGGGAGGATGTGGTCTGTGTCAGAGTCAAGTTAGGAAGTTTACAAATAAAGTTCCTTTGCTTTCTCCTGATTTTTTTTTTTTCTAATTCTTTCTTTTTAACAACTGCCGCAGGCTAATTAGAAGTGGAGAGGACTAAACAAGTTTCCTTAGCTTCTGAATGAAATCATCGAACCCGAAGTTCTGGTAATCTCCATAGGGAACTTTTCTCTACACCACTAACTCCAGTTTTGATTCAATGTATCCATGTCCCCTCACAGTTCTAAACATTTAACATTGGTCTGTAATGAATGCTTACACATGTCTGAGTCGGATTTATGGAAATGGAAGGTCTAAATTAAAACATACGTTTTGCAACCAAGTGGAGTAGCATATGTATGTTGTGTGGTGTGTGTTTTTGTGTGTGTATATGTATGTATGTATGTATGTATGTATGTTTGTTGTGGATTGAGTACGCTTATACAGTCTTAGAGGCACTAGCACGGGAGCAGAAAATCCATCTTTCAAAAATGTGGACATAAGTTCTGCGTAAGAGCCTGCTTAGCTGCAAGACATTCCTTCAAATATTTAAATGGCCTGGGAGAGAGGTCATTTTCAGGTCACTTTAGTAGGGCATTGAGGCTGTCCAAGATATGTTACAAGAATCTTGGGTTGCAACGGGGAAATTAACAAACTCCAATGGCCTTAATGCCAAAATCTTGTCCTAACAACCCTATTGTACTGTCTGAAAAAAATGTCTAAGTGTTAATTCTTATCCAGCTCGATCACAACCGCCTGATTGTCCCATGCGGGCGCGTCAGTTGACAGCAGCGTCGTCCGGCTTTGGCCGTGTAGGCGTCATTGTAAATAGAAATTGTTCTTAACCTGACCTGCCTAGTTAAAATAAAAGGTTAAGCAAAAAAATCCTACTATTAAAAGGTATACAACAAGAACTTCCTGTCCGATTAAGTGAGGAGGGGTGGACGTTCATGTCACCCACTTTATCGGCTCTGCAGACCCCATGGGGAGTAGAAAGAACGTAAAAAACACGACACACCAGCTGAGGTTGCAGCCCAATTTTTAACAACAAAATGATTTTATATTCTTATTGGAAGAGGACCAACCTAGAGACAGATTATTTCTTATGTGTAAGCTAAAAAATAAACAAACACATCAACGAGAAGTTACAGCTCCTCCTCATACAGAGAGTCGTCAGGACGTAACGTGAATTTGTAAAACCTCAGTGCGCAGTGATAACAGTATTCAAACTGACCAATAATATAACATCACTGTATTGAGTGTGAATATTATACGAGTGATGTGTACGCCATTTAGGTGTGGATGGCAGACAAAAGATTTAAGTGCCTTTGAACAGGTATGATAGTGCAGTGCAGGACACAGGTGTGAGTGTGTAACGAACGCAAACACCGCTGGGTTTTCAACTCTCACACAGTTGCCGTGTGTATCAAGAAGGTCCACCACCAATAGACATCACCAACTTACACAACTTGAAGCATCATCATCCCTTTTGAGCTTGCGAGCAATTGCGCCGCTATCGGAACGACTTTTGACAAGCATTGTAGAATCCGATCTGCAATTAGCAAATCCAGCCATATTGGTTCTTCTTAAATTATTTCAATAATAAAGGGGCTTTTACACCACCATCTCACAGATCCATCACACTTGATTGTTTTTAGTGTTTACGCAGAGACACTCAGGATTGAACTGCTATTCGTGTCCCTTCACTTCATGGTACTTCACAACCCATTGTAGGTGACACGGTTCAAAACAGACTGGTGCATGCGTCTTCACCCAAGCTAGCCATCTTGTTATTTTCACAGTTTCCCCCTCTGACCCTGCTGATGACCCTCTGAATCGTAGCACGCGCATAAAAGTTTTCTGAACCTCACGTCAGATGGGAGTCCTCAGTGCTGAATAGTGGAGCGGCCCTGACGCCAACCATCCTACAAAGACACTTTGTACTACCAAAGCGTATGCTTCCAATGACCGTGAGTTGCAATCTCGGCAGTGTAAAAATAGCACCGCCAGCCAAATGCGTCTCATCTTCGCATCCTCATACGTACATGTGTTGGGCTATGTGCCTTTCGTGACGTACAGTGAGACTGCTGGTCGCCGAAGCCTTGTGGTGTAGTGACAGTTAGATCTAATAAAGAAACTAAAATTGACTACAATATTTTCAGACCGAAAAATGGGTCAATTCAGAGTGTATTGAGCAGTTAGCTAACTGCGCACATAAGCCCAACCAACACCCTTCACACGCGAGTCTAACTTAGCCTCCGACACATCAAACATCGTACTTCAAATCCACATCTGTGCACACATCGTTGCTCACCACGACTTAACGACACCCGCACGCTGGGCTCCGACGGGTTATGATAGCCACTTAGACTCACTTCCAACTCAATACACGAGGTGTCAAAACTGCTTTGCCTTGTCTAACTCGAACTGTGTTTTTGAGAATTAAGGACCTTCTTAGGAGAGAGAGGGAGCGGACCATCACTAGCCCACAGACTTTGCGAGTTCCTCTGCTCCGTCTCTGTAGAAGGCTTCACCGTGGGAGAGCTGACCACCTGGAGGCGTAGGCAAGCGTTGGGTGGCCACGCGTTGGTCTGACTTGTCGATGGAAGGTACGCGGGCGTCTTTCGTCGTACGGCAGACGACAGCCATCCTTCCTCAGCCTTTAGCTGGCCTCCACCAGCTGAGAACATGGCTACGCTCCGGCGATCCCAGGTGTAAAGAAACATTCTATAACTCTCATATCTTGGTCTTGGAATAACATTCTCACCACCGCGTGTGGTTAGCAAATCCCAATATCAACAATTCGAATTATTGATCATGTTATGATCCTATCATTGAGAATGAGAAGCTTTCTATTTAAGAACGTGTATAATTGCTTGACTTCATCGGTTCATACTGGGTTGTTCCGCCAATGTATTGTTAACTTACCCAACACGGTTCTTAGGTGTCAACTTTGAGTTTGATGAAAGAGTGTGATGGTTCCCAATAGTATTCGTCTCCCACCTGTGTCCGGTATTGCTGAGATTCGTCCTTCAACCAGTCTGAAAAGATTGAACATTGTAACTTCCAGTGCGATGCACTTTCTGGTCCTCAAACAGAGGCCGCTCTCGTGAACAAAATCGAAGATCCACAATAGTCATAGATACCTTCATGGCCGTAATCTGGTCCTAAAACCTAAGGCAGCTGTTTACCCAGTGCCTACCAATAACTATGTGCTGATGCAAACAGTACAAAGTCTTCTGAAGGACGGTCGTGTATTGGGCTTCAAAAAGGAATTGAATTCGCGGTGAATCTTGATAGGTGGACTGACGTCAATATATCGAAATGTGATGTAGTCTCGCCGCGTTGATCTGCGACAATCACGCCTCGAACGAGTCGTGCGCAAAGCAACCTATTCATGACTACGAGCCAAAAACTTAGTAAATCATAGCCGGTGTGATGAACCATAAACTGACATTCGCTCTTGAACACTAAGCTCATAAACATCCTCGTCCCCCTTCGAACAACGAATGTCAAAACTCTCATCCGGTGAGGGAACTCGACCCGAACGCCAAAACTCTGTCGAGATACATGACATGATTATTTCTTGACAACTGAAGCGTTTACCTTGCGCGTAAACTGCGAGGGTTAAACACGGTTGGGTTACTTCTAGGTTTGAGTCATGCATAGTTCTGGACAGGTCTTATACACAATTTCAGTCAGTCGTCCCGGCATCATATTGGTTTTATAAGAATCCTCCACACTGTGAAGTACTTCGTTATTAAAGTAAATCTCTTACACTCGCAAAGACAGACGCTTGTGGCTTTCTCTGTGTTGATTAAAACTTCCAAACTTAACAGAGAGATGTACACCCACTAAAATCAACGAATAAAAGTATCCAGTCTGTCTCTCCCGGATTTGAACCCCGAGGCATGCCTTCGAAACCATTCAGGTTTTCTTCTTTACTGACCTTTACTCCATTCATTCTTACATACCTCTTCATTAATTAACTGAAAATAAGTGCATATTACTAGATGTGACCGTACGAGCATTTGAGTGGGCAACATCTTACTTTAATACGCTCTCCAACACGGTGACATCGCGGTCGGTAATCGCGGTTTGGGGAGAGTGCCACCACACTATCTTTAATGTGCCCAACGAGGTCCATAGCAAAACCACCCGCAGTCCCCGCCTCTCTCACCGACTTGCTTCATTGTATCCTAGGTAGCCAAGTGATCGCTTTCCTTGGCAGCAAAAGACTCAATATAAAACGAGAACAATTCCTGAAGCCTTTGTAAGCCGCACTTACAGTAAAACATCCAAAGTCCTTTCTACTATACTCACTCACTAGCTCGCGGATTGGAATATTCTCGCGTGGACCCAGTCAGCAAACCCATCGCGACTGCGTCTCATTCTTCGAATGTGCGCTACAGCTTGCCAGTCGCCTCTGAAAAGAACACTGATCGCCGATGAGCTATTATTGGCACTTCGATATACGTGATTTGGATTACGAGCAGGCAACAGAGTATCAATACCATCCTCTAACCTAATGAACTAGTCATGTCTCCACACCACAATCTTAAACATCCTGGTGTTCTGCGCTAGGAGGAAGCGATTGCATGAGCATAAACGATTAGGCGGCAAGTGAAGTTGGATGAAGCACACCCGTCGTCTCGTCCACCCCGTGCCAGACCCTCACAGAAATTCAAAGTTTCGTATACTTTGAATAAAGTTATCGCAAGTGCCGGGATTTAATCCAATGTTTGATGAAGGCCAACTTCTCTGCGTAAAGTTTTTTACGCACATACGTTGTATGCTCCCTGTGGAAAGAGCGTCTTCCCTGTCAAATAAATACTTTTCAATGGACCTTTGGTTGTGTTGACTATATTTTTACAGACTACATTTTATTAAGTTCAGTAGGCTAAATAGAAAATTAAATGTGCTAACTATTTTTACATCAAATTGTGGGTGGCAAGAGCATCTGTCTTCCTTGAATTGACAATAATATAATGGTTATTTTAAGTTGAGGAAGCCTCTAATAAAAGGCATCACAGCGCAGACCAAAACAAATGATCGCGTGTTTGCTTTTTTGTTTGTTTTCACTAGCCTGGCTCACTGCACTGCAACTGAAAAAAACCGACTTCATCTGAGTTTGCCTCTGCTTGTCGCCGCTGTTTCCTGGCAACCCTGTGGAATAGTTCCGCTTCGACGCAGCCAACATTCTCTCGCACAAATTGATGTAATTTGAAAGCACAAGTCTTGCAGCCTCCGAATCCTCAGTCTTATGAAGTAGTTTATAGATAGTAGTAGCGTCCTCACTTTTCTTTCCTGAGCAACGCGTAAAAGCGAGCTCTCTCTTATCTAACCAACAAACACAGCTCATAACCTTAGTTGCTACTATCCAATTTTGGATATCAGGCATTAAAAGAATGATATAGCTATACCCATTATTCTTGATGTAATAGCTAAGTATACAATGCTCTACTAGTCTAACTGTCGTAGACTACCCCATCAGAATCCCAAAATATACAGCTTGGATTTACACGAATGTTTTGTAAACAATGTCAGCTAATCGTAACACGCTACAATGCTACCAACATGCACCAGCATGGTTAGCAGAGACAATTGTTGTAATTAGCAACCTATAATTATGAGCTTATAATGGTATTAGTTAAGGGACATAACCCTGGGCGGGAGTGAACAATAGTAAGGTTGGGAGTAAAAAGGGGAAAACATCATCAATGCCAGAGCTGGAGTGTTGTTTTACTTTCAGAATTACTTATAGTGTATACTCCGGGGGTTTGCAATCCTTGATTAAACGCAAACTGGAACCTCCGTCGAAAGAAGTTTCCTGTGGTATCTTGTAATGAACAATAGGGGCAGGAGATCCTTACATACTGGTTGCATCTGAGTGATTGGAGCAGGGAGGAAGCAGGGCAGGTGGCATGTGGCTGGGGTCACTGTAGTGGAATTCATCTTGGCTTTCCTGCGAGCAGTCCGTGATTGTGGGTAGGATGTCTGTAGGGAGGTCGGTGTGCACTCAATGGTGATTCGGACTGCACGTAATCACGCTCTGGGCGCTTTAGACGCGTCGGTGGGTGGTGGAGTTGCGTAAATCAGGCTGTGAGCAGGCTGCGACAGTATGCTCTCTCGTGATGTCCTGTAGATGACATTGTAAGGGCTTTCGGGACAGGGGGGCGAATGTTATTCAGCGATGTCCTGAGGTAAAAGGTCACTGTCGCGGTGCTCTTCTTCGATCTGTCGTTTGTGGTTTAGATCGATTTTCGAAGCGCTTGTCTTCTGAGATGGTGTAGTACCAAGGTATTTTTATAGGTTCATTCGACTGTCGGTGCGGAGGCTTGCCGTGTTTTGGATGAGGAATGTGGGGCCAAATGTCAAGCGTTGTTGGTGTCCTTCTGAAGGTCCATCCAAAGGAGCTTCCTTTGTTTGCTAACGTTAAAGGAGAGGTGGTGTTTCCTGGCCATGCCCATATGAGAGTGCTTTTAGTTTACACTGCTCTTGGTTCGTTTTCGGGTAATCAGGGCTACTAATTGTCGTGATTGTCAGACAACTTTGATGATGTGAGTTGAAGTGCGAGCCTATGCAGTCGTGGTGTATGAATAGAAGGGGACTGAGGGCACGCACCTTGTGGGGCCCCGGTGTTTGAGGAATCAGTGTTCTGAGTAGGGTAATGTTGCTACTTCACCACCTGGGGGTGTCCCGGGCTGTAGCTTGTATGAGGTCTTTATAGGGCACTATGGTATTGGGAAGGGCCGAGTGTAGTGATGGCGACAGGCATCCTCAATGATGCATTCCTGTTTGTCGAGGTGGCTAGGGTAGTGTGGCAGTGCAGATGGCGATGATGCGTCGTCCGTGGAGAATGTCAGGGCGGTAGGTTGAATTGGCAGGAGTCGAGTGTGTCTGGGGAGGGAGGAGGTGATATGCGTCTTGTGCTAGCCTTTGGTTAAGTATGAGTCTGGATAATCGGAAAGTGAGTGTTAGTGTTGTAGTCGATATCAGTCTTAGTGTATTTCCGTTTTGTCTTGGGGCTGGGATGAGTAGTTGGACGCATGCTTGGAAGCGGAGGTGGGGTGACGTAATGTGGCGGGCTGACTAGGGGAGGAGAAATTGTCGAGATCCAAATGCGCTGGTTCTGGCCATAGCTCTGAGGGAGGGTAGCAATGCGTTGAAAAGCGCAAGCACGGGCTGCGGTCCAGAGCCTCCAGCGACGGGCTGCAGTCCAAAGCCTCCTGCGAGGGTTCCCAGTCCGGAGTCCCCGGCGACGATCACGGTCCGGTTCCTCCGGCAATGAACCACGGTCCGGTTCCTCCGGCGACGAGCCACGGTCCGGTTCCTCCGATGAATCCACGAGCGAAGTGGGTACTTCGCCACGCACCGGAGCCGCCCCCGATGGTAGATGCCCACCCGGACCCTCCCCTATTGAGTCAGATTTTGCGGTCGGAGTCCGCACCTTTGGGGGGGGGGTACTGTCACGCCCTGACCATAGAGAGCTGTTTATTCTCTATGTTGGTTAGGTCGGCATGTGATTAAGGGTGGGTTATCTAGGGGAATTATATGTCTATGTTGGCCTGGTATGGTAACCAATCAGAGACAGCTGTTTATCGTTGTCTCTGATTGGGGATCATATTTAGGTAGCCATTTCCCCCATTGTGCTTTGTGAGATCTTGACTATGTATAGTTGCCTGTTAGCACTATTTTGAGCTTCACGTTTCGTTTTGTTTGCTTTATTGTTTTTGTTCTTTGAGTTTTCTCTTCCTAATAAAAGGGATGGAAACATACCACGCTGCATCTTGGTCCAATCATTATGACGATCGTGACACTTATCATATGAATACCCTTTTCTGACTCAAATAGGATTCCCTCAAGATTTCTCTGATGTCCAAAGAATTCTAAATCAACATTTCGTGACAGAAAACTTTTAAGTTGCATGTATTTGAAAATATCTACATTGGTCAATCCAAAATCTATTTTTAATCCTGTAATGGAAATACATGTATTTCTTATTACGAAGTCATTTAGGGGTTATATGCCTTTAGCTTTTCTTGTGGACCAATTTATCTGAAAAGCTAAAAAAACTTTAGTAGCCATCCCATTCCGAAGAAGTTGATTCTACCTCTTATATTTATGGAAGATTGTTCCAGATGCACTATGCAGAAATGGTTCCGCCATTTCCTGGTTGCTAAAATTCGAATAATTCGCCTAATTTCAGTTTATGTGACAAAACAAGTAAATATAGTGTAAACAATCATTGTAGCATCTAAACCGCAAAAAAAGATTGTATTTTCAGCTTTCAACCGAAAGTAAAAGACCACAAAACGAAACTTAAGAACAGCAAGCATAGAAATAGTGCACATAGAACAGATCTACCGCTTCTTAGACTTGGTTGCAATAAGAATGACAGATTTATAACATACATTTCTACGTGACTTTGGTCGGGTCACCCAAAAAGTTACATATTGCAGTTTTATTAGGTCATAGCATAAAGTTATCTTTATATATTTTGTTTGTTGTCACTTATTAAGCATCCTAAGTGTTTGATGTTTTTTGTGGTCCACTTAATGGATTGCTGTAGATCATGAGATATTATTGTTCTGCAAGCGGTTCAATTGCCAATGCAAACAGGAGGGGAGAGAGAAGACATCCCTGTCTTATGCCCCTTTCTAAAAGGATTTCCTTCAATAATGTATTATTTGTTTATATTATTGCTTTAGGACATTTATATAATATTTTTATTAAATGTATTATTTCATCTGGAAAGTTGAAAGCTTCCAAAGTTTGAAAAGAAAATCCATTCAAGACAGCCAAAAGTATTTTGGCATCAACAGTCATTATTGATAAATCTATATCTTGTTTTTTAGCATATTTTCTTACAGTTTAGCATATTTTCTTACAATTGTTAACACACGTTTGCTAAAACTACATATTAGGTATTCGTAACTCTAAAAACAAAACACAAAACCATTAGCCAATTTCCCCAAACCCCACAGACATCTTGTAATATAAAACACAGCAGTCAAAATAATTTACTCCCTGCTCAAAATGGAATTCTGCACACAAATGAGACACACACACACACATCAAATGAATGTAACTTAGTGTAACGGCTTTCTTCTGTGGACGAAGGGTCGGACCAAAGCGCAGCGTGGTTAGTGTTCATCATGTTTAATTAAAGCCAATAAACGTGAACACTACAAAAATACAAAACAACAAAATGTGAAATACCGAAACAGTTCTGTCTGGTGCAGACACACGAAGACATGAAGACAACCACCCACAAAACTCAACACAAAACAGGCTACCTAAATATGGTTCCCAATCAGAGACAATGACTAACACCTGCCTCTGATTGAGAACCATATCAGGCCAAACACAGAAACGGGAAAACTAGACACACAACATAGAATGCCCACTCAGCTCACGTCCTGACCAACACTAAAACAAAGAAAGCACAAAAGAACTATGGTCAGAACGTGACACTTAGTGACAACCGAGATCACATTAATGTGACATATTCAAAACACTACTAACAGAACCTATTTGAATGTAAAGACTGAGATTTTATTTTTATACTTTATACTGTTTGTGTTTACTCAAACAAGAAAGGAACACACATGCAAACATTTTAGTTTTATATCTCAACATGACAAGTAAATACAGTTTGCATATGCAAAGGAAGAAAAATAGGCCTATTTGTACTACTGTACTGTATATTAGATCAATTGTACGGAATAAATAAAGAAACAGTTGAAAAATTGTAACATCTAAATCATGTCAAGAAACAAATAATCCATTGCAAAAATAAAATCAGTCATGTCTCTTGTTTTGGTCCGGCCACAGATTTTCATCAACATCACAGGCGATATTCTCCTTGGCCAGACAGCGGGGGAAATATCTTCTGGCATGACGCATCCACCCCTGACAGAACTCTGTTGAAATGTCACCACAGGCCTCCTCCATTGCCTGGAGAAGGGCCATACGTTCATGGGGTTTGCGATCATACACCTTCCACCGCCATGCTAAAAACAACTCCTCMATGGGGTTGAGAAATGGGGAATATGGTGAGAGATAGAGAAYTGTAAACCTGGGATGGTCATGGAAGGAGTTGTGGACCTGAGCAGCCCGAAGAAAACTCACGTTGTCCCAAATCAGAACATACATTTGCTGTTCAGGATCACCTGGCGTCTCTCTGCTCTGGCTGAAAAAGATTGTAATGTAAAGTGTTCAGGAAATTAAGGATTTGGGCAGTGTTTTATGGTCCAAGGGTGGCATGGCGGTGGATTACCCCATTGTGGCTCATTGCTGTGCATATGGCGACATTTACCCCGCGCTGGTCAGGTACCTCAACGAGGGCGTGTTGACCAAGGATGTTCCTTCCTCTCCTCCTTGTCTTCTCTAAATTGAATCCAGCCTCATCTGTGAATATGAGTTCTTTGGGGATGGGACTTGCATCCAACTCCATGATTCTCTGAAATAACAGTAAATACTGTAAATGCTGTGTAGTAAAGTTCAGTGGCAACATCAATGAGTCTGTTCAAGAGTGTAATACTAGTACATTACTTACTTGCACATATTCGTACCGTTTATCCTTCACTCTTTGGGAATTCCTTTCAAATGGGACTCTGTAGATATGCTCCATCCAAAGATGGTGTTTCTTAAGGATGCGGGCTATGGTTGATAAGCTCACTCTGATGTTATGGAAGATGGCAGGGTTTTCAATCATCTGTTGTTGGATTTCTCGCAGTCTTGTGGCATTATTTTCAACTCCTATTTGCACAATGGCATCCTCCTGTTAGTCTGTAAAGGGACGTGTTCGTCTTTCAGTTCTACGAAAACAAAATGGCATACAGTACAGTAAACACTACAATAATACAGTATACAAGATATACATGCTACAAAGTAGTATAGCTCCCAATTTCACACATACAGTAATACAAACAGTTACTTTGTTTCCCCTTACAGTATGTATTGGAATTTACAGTCTTTAATGTGCTTTATGTTGTACTACTGTCAAGTAGTAAACATAGTAGATATGTCCAATGTCTGCAGTACATACTGTACCTATTCTCATTGTGGAACGTCTGGATGATGGATGCTACGGTGAAGCGGCTCAGATTGGGCTGCACTCTCCGCCCAGCCTCTCTCAAGGTCAAACCATGGTTGACCACATGGACCACCACAGTCGCCCGAATTTCATCAGATATTACTCTCCTTGCTCTTGGTCTTCCTCCACCTCCTCCTCCTCCACCAACCTCCACCCCCACCTCTACTCCACCTCCATCTTCCACCTCTACCTCCACCTCCACCTCCTCCTCCACCACCTCCACCCCCACCCACTACCTCCACCCCCACCTCTACCTCTACCTCCCCCCTCCCCCTCTACCTCCAACTGTTACCCAAACTCCACCTCTTACCTCTCTCTGCCAAGTTTGCTTCCATTGTTCTCCAAAAACCAGAGTACTCACCTGTGGCCTTTTATCCATACAACGGTTGCAAAGTGAACATTTACGCTGTTAGTGTTTGCATGTGAAGAGTGAAAGTGATCCATTGGTAATTGAGCTTAGCTTGTGAACCATGTTGCTTTTCATTTGCACACAAGATTATTTATTTTGAAGGTTGTGCCACAGGTAGAGAATTGTGTGTTGTGAAACCAACCTGGCAACCGTGTGGTGTGTGTGTGATGTGGGGTGTGTGTGTGTGTGTGTTGTGGTGTGGTGTGTGTGTGTGTTGTGTGTTGTGTGTGTGGTGGTGTGTGTGTGTTGTGCGTGTCTGTTGCGTGTGGGTCGGCGTGTTTGTGCGCATGGGTGAAGACAGAGATCATGCAGAGAGAGAAGACAGAGAGAGACAGAGAAGAAGAAGAGAGAAGAGAGAAGAAGAAAGAAAGAGGAGAATAGAGAGAGAGAGAGAGAACAGAAGAGAGAGACAGAGAGACAAGAGAGAGACAGAGAGAAAGAGAAGAGAAGAGAGACAGAGAGAGACAGAGAGAGACAGAAGAGAGAAGACAGACAGAGAGAGAGAGAAGGAGAGAGAGAAAGAGAGAGAGAGAGAACGAGGAGAGAGAGAATAGAGAGAAGGAAAGAGAGACAGAAGAAGAGAGAAGAGAAAAGAGAGAGAGAGAAGAGAGAGAAGAAAAGAGAGAGAGAGAGAGAGAGAGAGAGACAGAGAGAGAGAGAGAGCAGAGACAGAGAGAGAGAGAGAGAGACAGAGAGAGAGAGCAGCAAGAGAGTTGAGAGAAGAGTATAGAGAAGAGAAGAGGAGAGAGAGAGAGAGAGACAGAGACAGAGAGAGAGAGAGACAGACAGACAGAGAGAGACAGAGAGAGATTAGATTGTTCTACCTTGTTATGTATTTCTCTGACTTCTCTTGCATTGCAGGAGTAGAATATTATTGTCACCTATTATTGAACTGTTATAGATCCAGCAGACATAGTCTCTATCTAGGTTATTTCCCAAAGGAGTAACTCCTGAAAATCACACACAAAGCATAGCTATCTCCAGCATCAAGACACATGCAGAATAATGCCTTTTTCCATCTTTCATGTTAGCTTTTAATACTTCTCTTTTGACAAAGGTTACGCACAACTTCACAATGCAGTCCCGATTGCCGTCTATTTCATGCATTCTTTTGACGTGTCATTCACAGTGACTAACGTGACTGGTTTTGCCGCACATTGCCATGCAAGCCTACACTTGTCAGTGCAAGTTCAGGGAACATTTAAGTGTTTGTGCAAAAAAAGTCCCTTACTTTGATGTCACACTTCAGTGGAGTCCATAGTTACTGTGAAATACAAGTGGCCTTGGTCTGGCTTTGCAGGAAGGGGAGCATACCACAGCAAAATGATAAGATACTGCCTTTCATATTCGCTTGAAAAATAAAAGGGAGGACCTTCGAAATGTTATTTAAAGTATTATTGAACAGTTCCTAAACCATTTCCAATCATGACGCGTTCATGTTTATCAACATACATGCACATGAATAAATGTATAAACCTTTCATTGTTAGGACGTGTAATCGCCATGAACCACAGTAGCACAAAGTTTGAAAGCTTTTGTTTGTTGACAGGTTGTCATGTGCTATTTTAGAAACATTTCTTGAAATCACAAGAGGTTGGGTGGCACCTTAATCGGGGAGAACAGGCTCGTGGTAATGTCTGGAGTGGAACAGGTGGAATGGTATCAAACACACGGTATTTAATACATACATACAATTACATACAGTGCATTCGGTATTCAGGTATTCAGACCCTTTCCCTTTTCCCACATTTTGTTACGTTACAGCCTTATTCTAAAATAGATTAAAACATTATCCTCATCAATCTACACACCGCTACCCAGGACCCCCTTTCCTTCTCCGTGGCCGACGTGAGTAAGGCATTAAAACGTGTTAACCCTCGCAAGGCTGCCGGCCCAGACAGCATTCCTTGCCGCGTCCTCAGAGCATGCGCAGACCAGCTGGCTGGTGTGTTTACGGACATATTCAATCTCTCCCTCTCCCAGTCTGCTGTCCCCACATGCTTTAAGATGGCCACCATTGTTTCTGTACCCAAGAAGGCAAAGGTAACTGAACTAAATGACTATCGCCCCGTAGCACTCACGTCTGTCATCATGAAGTGCTTTGAGAGACGATGGAATCGCCATCACACTGCACACTGCCCTATCCCATCTGGACAAGAGGAATGCCTATGTAAGAATGCTGTTCATTGACTACAGCTCAGCATTCAACACCGTAGTACCCTCCAAGCTCATCATTAAACTTGACGTCCTGGGTCTCAACCCCACCCTGTGCAATTGGGTGCTGGACTTCCTGACGGGCCGCCCCCAGGTGTTGAAATTAGGAAACAACATCTCCACTTCGCTGATCCTCAACACTGGGGCCCCACAAGAGGAGGGAGGAGCTAAGGGTACTCTGAGTGTGGTGTCAGGAAAACAACCTCTCACTCAATGTCAACAAAACAAAGGAGGAGATCGTGGACTTTAGGAAACACCCTATCGACATCAACGGGACAGCAGTGGAGAAGGTGGAAAGTTTTCAGTTCCTCGGCGTACACATCACAGACAAACTGAAATGGTCCACCCACACAGACAGTGTGGTGAAGAAGGCACAACAGCGCCTCTTCTACCGTAGGAGGCTGAAGAAATTTTCCTTGTCACCTAAAACCCTCACAAACTTTTACAGTAGCCCAATTGAGAGCATCCTGTCGGGCTGTATCACCGCCTGGTACGGCAACTGCACCGCCCACAACCGCAAGGCTCTCCAGAGGGTGGTGCAGTCTGCACAACGCATCACCGGGGGAAAACTACCTGCCCTACAGCACCCGATGTCACAGGAATGCCAAAAAGATCATCAAGGACAACAACCACCCGAGTCACTGCCTGTTCACCCTGCTACCATCCAGAAGGCGAGGTCAGTACAGGTACATCAAAGCTGGRAACGAGAGACTGAAAAACAGCTTTTATCTCAAGGCCATCAGACTGTTAAACAGATTTGAAATCATTGGCCACTTTAATAAATGGATCACGAGTCACTTCAATGATGCCACTATAATAATGTTTACATATCTTGCATTACTCATCTCATATGTTTATATTGTATTTTATACCTTCTATTGCATCTTGCCTATGACGCCCGGGCATCGCTCATCCATATATTTATATTTATATGTACACTACCGGTCAAAAGTTTTCGAACACCTACTAATTCAAGGGTTTTTCTTTATTTTTACTATTTTCTACATTGTAGAATAATATTGAAGACATCAAAACTGTGAAATAACACATATGGAATCATGTAGTAACCAAAAAAAGTGTTCAACAATCAAAACATATTTCATATTTTATATTCTTCAAATAGCCACCCTTTGCCTTGATGACAGCTTTGCACACTCTTGGAATTATCTCAACCAGCTTCATGAGGTAGTCACCTGGAATGCATTTCAATTAACAGGTGTGCCTCCTTAAAAGTTAATTTGTGGAATTCCTTTCCTTCTTAATGCATTTGAGACAATTAGTTGTGTTGTGACAAGGTAGGGGGGAATACAGAAGATAGCCCTATTTGGTAAAAGACCAAGTCCATATTATGGCAAGAACATCTCAAATAAGCAAAGAGAAATGACAGTCCATCATTACGTTTAAGACATGAAGGTYAGTCAACACGGAACGTTTCAAGAACTTTGAAAGTTTCTTCAAGTGCAGTCGCAAAAACCATCAAGCTCTATGATGAAACTGGCTCTCATGAGGACCGCCACAGAAAGKAAGACCCAGAGTTACMTCTGCTGCAGAKGATAAGTTCATTAGAGTTGCCAGCCTCAGAAATTGCAGCCCAARTAAATGCTTCACGGWGTTCAAGTAACAGACACATCTCAACATCAACTGTTCAGAGGAGACCGTGTGAATCAGGCCTTCATGGTCAATATGGCTGMAAAGAAACCACYACTAAAGGACACCAATAATAAGAAGAGACTTGCTTGGGCCAAGAAACACTAGCAATGGACATTAGACTGGTGGAAATTTGTCCTTTGGTCTGGAGTCCAAATKTGAGATTTTKGGKTCCAACCGCCGTCTCTTTCTGAGACGCGGTGTGGGTGAACRGATGATCTCCGCATGTGTATTTCCCACCGTAAAGCATGGAGGAGAAGGTGTGATGGTGTGGGGGTGCTTTGCTGKTGACACTGTCTGTGATTTATTTAGAATTCAAGGCACACTTAACCAGAGAAACAGACGCCTCACAAGTCCTCAACTGGCAGCTTCATGAAATAGTACCTGCAAAACAACAGTCTCAACGTCAACAGTGAAGAGGGGACTCCGGGATGCTGGCCTTCTAGKYAGAGTTCCTCTGTCCATTGTYTGTGTTCTTTTACCCATCTTAATGTTTTCTTTTTATTGGCCAGTCTGAGATATGGCTTTTTCTTTGCAACTCTGCCTAGAAGGTCAGCATCCCGGAGTCGCCTCTTCACTGTTGACGTTGAGATGTTTTGAGGGTACTATTTAATGAAGCTGCCAGTTGAGGACTTGTGAGGCGTCTGTTTCTCAAACTAGACACTCTAATGTACTTCTTGCTTAGTTGTGCACCAGRGCCTCCCACTCCTCTTTCTATTCTGGTTAGAGCCAGTTTGCGCTGTTCTGTGAAGGGAGTAGTACTCAGTGTTGTACGAGATCTTCAGTTTCTTGGCAATTTCTCGCATGGAATAGCCTTCATTTCTCAGAACAAGAATAGACTGACAAGTTTCAGAAGTAAGTTCTTTGTTTCTGGCCATTTTGAGCCTGTAATCGAACCACTAGTCTAAAGAAGGCCAGTTTTATTGCTTCTTTAATCAGAACAACAGTTTTCAGATGTGCTAACATAATTGCAAAAGGGTTTTCTAATGATCAATTAGCCTTTTAAAATGATAAACTTGGATTAGCTAACACAACGTGCCATTGGAACAGGAGTGATGGTTGCTGATAATGGGCCTCTGCACGCCTATGTAGATATTCCATTCAAAAATCAGCCGTTTCCAGCTACAATAGTCATTTACAACATTAACAATGTCCACACTGTATTTCTGATCAATTTGATGTTATTTTAATGGACAAAAAAGTGTGTTTTTCTTTCAAAAACAAGGACATTTCTAAATGACCCCAAACTTTTGAACTGTAGTGAATGTACCCACAAGTTTAATCAACACTTTTCACTTTTTTATCAACACTTTTCACTATTTTATCAACACTTTTCTAACTTTATTTAACTGTTTTTCTACATAATTTATTTTTCTCAATGACCAGTAATTAACTACAGACCAGAGTTTAATAGACAATCAAGTGTTTTATTTTTCATTMATTTACCTTTCAAAAGACAGTTAAAAAAAAGCCCTTCAGTCTTTTGGAATGCACCAAAGCAAGCCTGTTAAATGTATACTGTTAAATGTATATTAGCACTCATGGTTAAAATTACATTGKTTTTTTACACRTTTTATGCCAACTTGCATACGAATGCCTGCCGAACTGCTCATTTGATGAACACATCATTTAAAACGGTTTGACCTAAAAATATGACTCAATAAATCATTTACGGGCTAACTATCGCGCTTGTTCGCAAGGCATATGGCAGCTCCACAGGACTTAAAAACCTCTGAAATTGCTTTGGCAAGCCGCTCAAGGAAAGGAGCAATAGAAAGGGGGGAATAAGTCATTTACGGGACGTTCTGCCTTATTCCGTCTGAAAACACTCTGGAGCAGCCCTTTATTCTCTCCACACTGCCTATTTGGAATAAGTGTTGATCTCAGTCATTATTGACTCGCCCAGCCATCTCATAACCTAGCTATTGACTGAGCTATTTGGTGCAGCAAATTATACCGCTCCCAAAGAACAGCTTTATATTCTAGCACGAGCAATGTGCGTACACCTACTTGGGAAAAGATTAGAGTTACAGAATAGGGTTTTTGATTAAATGAAGAAGTGCTCGTTGCAGCAGTTGGGCAGAGGCAATATGGGAATAATAGTCCTATCTAGGGACAACATTGTTACCGTGAATGTTTCAAGATGCTTCGCGTTCTACTTCGTGTGAAGTTGCATGTGGAATGTGATTGTTCTACTTCTATATATTTGCGTACTGTATACGAGTGCAATATTGCGATWTGGTTATGAATGCAYACTTTATGTTCCTCACAATTATCGTCATCATCATAAAATACAGTAGGAATGCCGAGATATCCCTTTCTTATGTAGTTCTCCTGTGAAACATTCTCACGTTCTCCCCTCTCTGACTGGACGTTGAGTCAGGTTGTTTGTTCAGTGTTCCAGGGTAGCTGGGAAGTGTGAGGTGTTCCAAGCGAGTGCCTGAAACCTTCTGTTCGACCACCCGTGGAAAAAACACCTCGTACACAGAGTCACGGTGCTGACTTCATTGTGTCTRCGCAGCAGCTGAGTCGGGGAGGGGAGAAATAGGGAGAGGGGGAGAGAGAGAGAGATGTAAAGAGGTGAGACTAAACCATGCTGCTGCACTAGTGTTTTCTGTCAAGTCATTAATCTCTCAATGGGTGCCCAACAAACACAGGGCCGGGATGAGAGGGGCCTAGAATCACACAGACCAGTCCTGGCTCGAACCCCGCACAGTCTCCCTTCCAGACAATGCAACCAAGTGTTAAATTTACGCATGCCAGCCCCAGCCAGTTTAACACAACATCACATGACGATACGTGGAGCCTCGATGGAGAAGAACACTCACAGAATACATTATATTCACTGTATAATTCCATAGATATGCATTACATATACTGTATAGCCTGTCATTGATTACAAATGTTTCCCTCAGTTCAAATAAATATTGAATCTATAGTATTCAAAATGAATATTTTTTTACCACCCTTTTTTCTCCCCAATTGGTAGTTACAGTCTTGTCTCATCGCTGCAACTCCCGTACGGACTCGGCAGAGGCGAAGGTCAAGAGCCATGCGTCCTCCCGAAACACAACCCAACCAAGCCGCACTGCTTCTTGACACCAATGTGTCAGAGGAAACACYGTACACCTGGCGACCTGGTCAGTGTACACCGCGCCCAGGTCGCCACAGCAGTCACTAGTGCGCGATGAGACAAGGATTTCCCTGCCGGCCAAATCCTCCCTAACCCAGACGACACTGGGCCAATTGTGCGCCGCCCCATGGGCCTCCCGGTCGCGGCCGGCTGCGACAGAGGCTCTAGACCCTCACAAGCAATATCTTCCTGGTGTGCACAAATTAGCAACTGCAGACCACTGGCCACCCCGGGAGGCCCTAAAAATGATTCTCTGATAACACGGGATATTAATAGGATAGGAATTCTTGTAGTTCAACGTATAGAGGAAGGGGTAATTGGACCAGTACACAGCAATAGAGAAATGTGGAATAGGAGGCGCAGGAGGAGGAGGAAGGAGGGGAGTGGTGAGAGAGGAGGAGGAAAGAGAGAGAAGGAGGTAAGAGGGGAGTGATGGAAGAGAGGAGGAGAAGGGGAGGAGGAAGAGAAGGGAGCTGATGGAGAGAGGAGGGAAGAGGAGAGGAAAGAGGAGGAGGAAGGGGGAGTGATGGAGAGAGGAGGCAGGAGGAGGAGGAAGAGGAGAGTGATGGAGAGAGGAGGAGAAAAGAGGAGAGTGATGTAGAAAGGAGAGGATGGAGAGAGGAGGAAGTGAGGGACAGGAGGACAGGAGAGTGATGGAGAGAGGAGGAGGAGAGGATGGAGAGAGGAGGAGGAGGGGTGATGGAGAAGAAGAGGAGGAGGGGGAGTGATGGAGAGAGGAGCAGGAGGAGGAGGAAGAGGGGAGTGATGAAGAAGGAGAGTGATGGAGAGAGGAGGGAGGAAGAGCGGGGTTAGCTGAGAGAGAGAGGGAGGGAGAAGTGATGGAGAGATGAGGAGGAAGAGGGAGTGATGATGAGAGGAGCAGAAGGATGATGAAGAGGGGAGTGATGGAAAAGGAGAGTGATGATGAGAGGAGGAGGATGAGGAGTGATGGAGAGAGGAGGCAGGAGGAGGAGTGATGTGGGAGGAGGGGCAGTGATGGGGAGGGAGGGGAGTGATGGAGGAGGAGGAAAAGGGGAGTGATGAAGAGAGGAGGAGGAAGGGGAGTGATGAAGAGAGGAGGAGGAGGGGAGTGATGAAGAGGAGGAGAGGAGGAGGGGAGGAGGAGGAGGAGGAGAGAGGAGGGAGGAAGGAGGAGGAGGAGGAGGAGGAGGAGGGGAGTGATGGAGGAGGAGTACGGGAGTGGATGGAGAGGAGGAGGAGGGGAGTGATGGAGAGAGGGGAGGAGATGGAAGAGAGGAGGGATGATGAGGAGAGAGGAGGAAGGGAGTGAAGGAGAGATGAGGAGGGGAGTGATGGAGAGAGGAGGAGGGAGTGAAGAGAGAGAAGAGGGGAGTGATGGAGAGAGGAGAGGGGAGTGAAGGAGAGGAGGAGGGAGAAGTGAGGAGAGAGGAGGAAGAGAGTGAAGAGAGAGAGGAGGAGGAGTGAAGGAAGAGAGAGAGAGAGGGAGTGAAGGGAAGAGGAGGGGAGTGAGGAGAGAGCGAGGGGGGAGTGAAGGAAGAGAGGAGGAGGGGATGAGGAGAGAGGGGAGGGAGTGAGAGGAGAGGAGAGGGGAGTGAAGGAGAGAGGAGGGGGAGTAAGGAGAGAGAGAGGAGGAGTGAAGGGAGAGAGGAGGAGGGGAGGAGGAGAGAGGAGGAGGGGAGTGAAGAGAGAGAGGAGGAGGGGAGTGAAGGAGAGAGGAGGAGGGGAGTGAAGGAGAGAGAGAGGAGGGGAGTGGAAGGAGAGAGGAGGAGGAGGGGAGTGATGGAGAGAGGAGAGGGAGTGAAGGAGAGAGGAGGAGGGGAGTGAAGAGAGAGGAGGAGGAGGGAGTGAGGGAGAATGAGAGGAGGAGCGGAGGAAGATGAAGGAGAGAGGAGGAGGAGGGGAGAGAGGAAGAGGGAGGAGGGAGTGAGAGAGAGGAGGAGGGGAGAATAGGAGGAGAGAGGAGGGGGGAGTGGAGAAGGAGAGAGGAGGAGGAGGTGGAAGAGAGGAGGAGGGGAGTGAAGGAGAGAGGGCGTTCTGCGTAAAGAGCCCATGGACCCACTTTGTTAAGATAACAGAGTGCCACTGCCGCAGCGCTATCACCTGGGGCAACAGCCGATCGGCAGCACTTTCCCAGAATCCTACGGGGGTTCCATCTCTCTTTTCTGCCTCCCCCCCACACACCCCACCCCACCCCCCTGTAGGTAATGAGATGGGTCCTGCATGCCTAGTTAAGTGTGCACATTATCCATAACCTGATCATGGAGAGATAGAGATAGAGAGAGGGAAAGAAGGGTGGAGAGAGAGAGAGACGGAGCGAGATAGAGCAGGGTGGGAAGAGGAGAGAAAGCATTTCGGGGAGACGTAGGGCCTTTTTGAAGAGGACACGGGCGCTGCACAATCATGGCCTACTTCAAACAGCCTTCATTAAAACCTTGCCTGGAGACCAGAAACCCCCTCTCCCTTTCTCCACTTTTCTCTCCCTCTTTTCTTCTCTCYTCTCCTCAGCTGCAGTGACAGCAGGTAAAGAGGGAGTGAAGGAGGGRGGGACAAAGAGGAGAGAGAGAGAGGGAGATAAGAGAGAGAGATCAGCCAGGCAACAAAACGGGGTCTTTGGAGTGGATAATGTATTTTCTTAGGGACTGTTTTCTCTTGTGGTTGCTCATGTATGCCCGGGAATCCTTTCTCATCCTATTTTGTTCCTCTCTATGGTTAGGTTACAGAGAGAACAATATGTGTGCATGTGCTTGAGTGATGAATTAAAATGGGACCATTGCCAATGGCTAAGGATGGTCGGAGCCTACTGTAGCTTGTCTGGTCCGAGTGTAAAAAACATGAAGAACTCCTGCTTTTTCCATGACATAGACTGACCAGGTGAATCCAGGTGAAAGCTATGATCCCTTATTGATGYCACTAGCTAAATGAGTGTAGATGAAGGGGAGGAGACCGGTTAAAGAATGATTTTTAAGCCTTGAGACGATTGAGACATGGATTCCTTATGTGCCATTCAGAGGGTGAACGGGAAAGACAAAAGATGTATGTGCCTTTGAACAGGGTATGGTAGTAGGTGCCAGAGAGAATAAGGGTTAGCTTCAGGATAATATTATGACCATGCAATATACAAGAGGAAAGTAAAGTATCGCCCATATACAGTACAATATTAATAACTCATTAATCCACACTATACTTAGTATAAAAACCTTTCCTACCATCGAGTTCAACATTTTATCTGATGTAATGACATGTTATGAATATCGCATTATAGTCGTTATAACTTTAATGCCTGTTCTACTATTCCTTACAGCAGTCTTCAGATATACAGTGGGGAGAACAAGTATTTGATACACTGCCGATTTTGCAGGTTTTCCTACTTACAAAGCATGTAGAGGTCTGTAATTTTTATCATAGGTACACTTCAACTGTGAGAGACGGAATCTAAAACAAAAATCCAGAAAATCACATTGTATGATTTTTAAGTAATTAATTAGCATTTTATTGCATGACATAAGTATTTGATACATCAGAAAAGCAGAACTTAATATTTGGTACAGAAAACTTTGTTTGCAATTACAGAGATCATACGTTTCCTGTAGTTCTTGACCAGGTTTGCACACACTGCAGCAGGGATTTTGGTCCACTCTTCCATACAGACCTTCTCCAGATCCTTCAGGTTGCTGGGCAATACGGACTTTCAGCTCCCTCCAAAGATTTTCTATTGGGTTCAGGTCTGGAGACTGGCTAGGCCACTCCAGGACCTTGAGWTGCTTTTTACGGAGCCACTCCTTAGTTGCCCTGGCTGTGTGTTTCGGGTCATTGTCATGCTGGAAGACCCAGCCACGACCCATCTTCAATGCTCTTACTGAGGGAAGGAGGTTGTTGGCCAAGATCTCGCGATACATGGCCCCATCCATCCTCCCCTCAATACGGTGCAGTCGTCCTGTCCCCTTTGCAGAAAAGCATCCCCAAAGAATGATGTTTCCACTCCATGCTTCACGGTTGGGATGGTGTTCTTGGGGTTGTACTCATCCTTCTTCTTCCTCCAAACACGGCGAGTGGGAGTTGAGACAAAAATAGAGCTTTTTGGTCTAATCAGACAACATACCTTCTCCCATTCCTCCTCTGGATCATCCAGATGGTCATTGGCAAACTTCAGACGGGCCTGCACATGCGCTGGCTTGAGCAGGGTGACCTTGTGTGCGCTGCAGGATTTTAATCCATGACGGCGTAGTGTGTTACTAATGGTTTTCTTTGAGACTGTGGTCCCAGCTCTCTTCAGGTCATTGACCAGGTCCTGCCGTGTAGTTCTGGGCTGATCCCTCACCTTCCTCATGATCATTGATGCCCCACGAGGTGAGATCTTGCATGGAGCCCCGACCGAGGATGATTGACCGTCATCTTGAACTTCTACCATTTTCTAATAATTGCGCCAACAGTTGTTGCCTTCTCACCAAGCTGCTTGCCTATTGTCCTGTAGCCCATCCCAGCCTTGTGCAGGTCTACAATTTTATCCCTGATGTCCTTACACAGCTCTCTGGTCTTGGCCATTGTGAGAGGTTGGAGTCTGTTTGATTGAGTGTGTGGACAGGTGTCTTTTATACAGGTAACGAGTTCAAACAGGTGCAGTTAATACAGGTAATGAGTGGAGAACAGGAGGGCCTCTTAAAGTAAAACTAACAGGTCTGTGAGAGCCGGAATTCTTACTGGTTGGTAGGTGATCAAATACTTATGTCATGCAATAAAATGCAAATTAATTACTTAAAAATCATACAATGTGATTTTCTGAATTTTTGTTTTAGATTCCGTCTCTCACAGTTGAAGTGTACCTATGATAAAAATTACAGACCTCTACATGCTTTGTAAGTAGGAAAACCTGCAAAATCGGCAGTGTACTTGTTCTCCCCACTGTATATCACCACAGGTTAGATCAGTTGAAATTATAATCGGCATGAAAAATATAGTTTCATTTTCATTATCTGTTAGCAGGCATCTTGCTGCTCATCATGATGGAGGTGTACTCCTGAGAGTTGGTGGAAGATCAGTGACTCAGTCCATTGATAATTCATCAGAGTAAAGCAGACTCCAGTTTGATTAGACATTTGGACGCGGACATTGGCCAGAGGGAAGTAATGAAAGCAGGAGTAGCTCGTCACTTAGCGGCACACGGATATTTGTCACCACTCGATGATACAGCAGAATTGTCAAACGTGATGAAAACAGCTTGGTGACAAAAGTCATTAAAAAAGTGTCACGACAACTTCACTCGTCTCATAAATTGACGTGTGGAAGAGAAAAACGAGTGACACTTCAAATCATCTTTTCAGAGAGACATTGTATCCTTCTTTTTACTTGATTAAGGCAGAAGAAAATTGCAAATGTTTTAAAACTTTTGTTTAAAAACATTTTTAGTGTCTCTGGGCAGTAGATAACGTGTCCTTTGTGAGAATGAAGATGTATTTTCCAATGTCTTAGGAGAGAAACGCCTTGTTGCTAAGGTAATGAGATCTCCAGGGGGTCCGGAGCTCACAAAAACTGTTTGTGATGAATAGATAATTATGCATTGGGAAAAACAAAGCAAAGATGGGATCAGCATATTACACTTATCCCGCTCATTGCATTGCCTCTGTGAGGGGGGTCGACACTATAAAGTGTATCTGATGCAGCTTTGATTCTCCTTCCCCTTCATCTCTATCCGCAGTACAAAACGTACAATATGTTACAAATTTGCAAAACGTATGATATGTTACGACTTCCAATTTGTTGCGGCTGTCATTAGCTAGGTGGCTAGCGCTAAAGTTAGCTAGCTCTAGGGGTTAGGGTTTAAGGTCAGGATTAAGGTTAGGAGTTAGGTTAAAGCACGTGTCAAACTCATTCCACGGAGGGCCGAGTGTCTACGGGTTTTCGCTCAACCCTTGTACTTAATTGATGAATTAAGGTCACTAATTAGTAAGGAACTCCCCTCACCTGGTTGTCTAGGTCTTAATTGAAATGAAAAAACAGTTAAGGTTAGGGTTAGGGGAAGGGTTAGCTAACATGCTAAGTAGTTGCAAAGTAGTTAAAAAGTAGTAGCTATGTTGTTGCAAAGTTGTTAACCTTTTCACTTGTGAGTTCCAAATATCTCTTACAGTCATCCCAGCGTGAGGGAGAGGTTCCAAAATGTGATTGTTAAGCAACAGGACAGTTAACCCACGCTGCCTTCAAACCAAGGCACACTGCCTGCTAATTATATATAGGCTATGTTTCAACTTGTCAATTTCAAATTATTTTCCMACAAGTTTTATTTTCTAATCACAGTTTGAATTGAGGTGTGCTTCACATAGAAGGAGCCCATTTCACTGTTGCAAACAATTTATGTTTGCGGATTTACTGAGCCGGACAAACATCTGTCTTCGACAAGAGACCAAGCAGTTCCTCAGTGTTTCCCCAGATAAAGTATGTAGACATTTGAGCATCTCCTGTCAGAACAGAACCTGCACAAACTCCCATGGCACATTTTCTGGCTGGCGCCCGCATTGCCTTCATTGTTGTTTTCCTTATTAATAATAACTTTGGRCATGTGTGTGTTCCTATCAAAGTAAGTGCCTTATTACGTTATCATTATAGTTTCTGTATATTGGGTTGTCATTTCTACTGTAGCATAACGCACTGTTTGTATGCATGGAGCATAATGTAYTTACTGCTTTATTCACATTTTCAAGTACTGGTGACAAATCATGCATTCCGATTCTTGCATAGATTGTAATGGACACATATGATGTGTGTAAAATACTTTTTGGAAGATTGTACTGTTTATGATGAGCTAAATGCCAGGTATGTGTGGCGCCATGTTTGTTGATTTTATACAATGCATTCTGGTTGTCACGTAAACGTCTGTCAGACCAAAGATGTTATAACAAAACGAGGTGAAGGGATGGTTCACTTGACTGACTTAGATTGTAACTGTTGTTACTCAGGGTTGCCAGATAAGACCCCTCTTTCCAGGGGTATTATTTTTGTTTATCTTATAAACTTCTCCTGTATTTGGCCCACATTTATTGATGAATACCTTCCCCCATTTCCACCCAACAATRCTGTTTAGAYRCRTTTGTTGCATCACACATTCTGTTGCTATTGTTCCAATCACATATTTGCGGTGCTACGCTGCAGGGACCACTCAACAATGTTCACAAATATGTGATCGTTTACATCAAAGAGTTAATTAGATCAAATGCTAAAGTTGTCCGTGATGAGATTTGAACACGCAACAATTTGGCTTGCGAGACATTTGTGTTCTACGCCGACTCATCCACCCGACCAACTACCCTCCTTTCGTTTTTGCCTAAGTAGCCTATCATACTAATTTGAGTGTCTCAGATTTATGTTTACTATGTTATGTCTRGTCTATGAGACCAGTCTGCATGCTGCGGTTACCGAGAACCAGAGTCGAAGAACACTGTTCTACGGTACAGCATAGTTCCAATATTGCTTCAGATACCAGAACTAGAGGCCCGTAACTTTACTAAACCTTTACTAAACAAAATTACCAAGTGTGACTTATACTATTACCTCTACATATTTTCCTTGTAGCCCTGGACAAACACACCTCATTCAACTCATT
This sequence comes from Salvelinus sp. IW2-2015, assembly GCF_002910315.2. Taxonomy (NCBI): domain Eukaryota; kingdom Metazoa; phylum Chordata; class Actinopteri; order Salmoniformes; family Salmonidae; genus Salvelinus; species Salvelinus sp. IW2-2015. The sequence continues at coordinate 21,764,455 of NC_036869.1, read as the reverse complement.
GAGGGCTTGATGATTAGTTGACAAGTTGAATCAGGTATGCTTGTTCAGGATTACAATAAAAATGCGTACTGTTTGGTGTACTCGAGGACCAGCGTTAGGAAAACACTGATTTATACAACGAATTTCCATGGGCTCAAAGCTCAAATCCATGACTCTTTCTCTCTCCTGAGCCTCCAACTTAATTAGAATATAATGATTATAAACGGTCCTCTCAGAAAGGCCTTAATCAAAACAAAACTTTCATTTTTCAAAATAGGCCTCCAATGAGCTGGTGGTATTAAAATTAAGCACACTATCGTGTTCCTTGGTAGAGGGAAGATGAGAATGCTGCCGAGCATGTTGTGGGGTGTTGATTTCTAAATCCTATCAGGGGGTACTACGGTGGCCCATCGGCATTTATTATCAGTCAGTGTTTAATCAAGCGCCGGAGTGATTAAGTAGCAAATTGAGGACCTTGTCATTTCTCAAAATTGAGTTTGTTGTGTGTGTGAGCAAGGGATATTATTCGTTATCATCTCACAGCCATTTAATGAGTAAGATTCTAATTCTGTTATTTTTACAAGACTAAATTMGTTTTTTACCATTTTGTTTGACATTTGAACTAACTTGGATTGCCAGATTTATGGCTTTGCTCAAACTGAAACACTGTTTAAAGCTGCATTATGTCACTTTTTGGGCGATCCAACCAAATGCACATCGAAATGTAAGTTATAGATCTGTCATTCTCATTGAAAGCAAGTCTAAGAAGTGTTAGATATGTTCTATATGCGCAATTTCTACGCATCCTGTTCCTACGTTTTTTGCGTCTTTTACTTCCGGTTTTGTATACCAGCTTCAAAAAGCTGAGTTGAAGTCGGAGTTGAAGTCGGAAGTTTACATACACCTTAGCCAAATACATTTAAACTCAGTTTTTCACAATTCCTGACATTTAATCCAAGTAAAAATTCCCTGTTTTAGGTCAATTAGGATCACCACTTTATTTTAAGAATGTGAAATGTCAGAATAATAGTAGAGAGAATGATTTATTTCAGCTTCTATTTCTTTCATCACATTCCCAGTGGGTCAGAAGTTTACAAACACTCAATTTGGGTCAACTTGGGTCAAACGTTTTGGGTTGCGTTCCACAAGCTTCCCACAATAAGTTGGGTGAATTTTGGCCCATTCCTGCTGACAGAGTTGGTGTAACTGAGTCAGGTTTGTAGGCCTCCTTGCTCGCACACACTTTTTCAGTTCTGCCCACAAATYTTCTATGGGATTGAGGTCAGGGCTTTGTGATGGCCACTCCAATACCTTGACTTTGTTGTCCTTAAGCCATTTTGCCACAACTTTGGAAGTATGCTTTGGGTCATTGTCAATTTGTAAGACCCATTTGCGACCAAGCTTTAACTTCCTGACTGATGTCTTGAGATGTTGCTTCAATATATCCACATAATTTTCCTGCCTCATGATGCCATCTATTTTGTGAAATGCACCAGTCCCTCCTGCAGCAAAGCACCACCACAACATGATGCTGCCACCTCCGTGCTTCACGGTTGGCATGGTGTTCTTCGGCTTGCATTTTGGACAAACAGTTCTATTTTTGTTTCATCAGACCAGAGGACATTTCTCCAAAAAGTACGATCTATGTCCCCATGTGCAGTTGCAAACAATAGTCTGGCTTTTTTATGGTGGTTTTGGAGCAGTGGCTTCTTCCTTGCTGAGCGGCCTTTCAGGTTATGYCGACACAGGACTCGTTTTACTGTGGATATAGATACATGTACTTTTGTACCTATTTCCTCCATCATCTTCACAAGGTACTTTGCCGTTGATCTGGAATTGATTTGCACTTTTTGCACCAAAGTACGTTTTTTTTGCACCAGAACGCRTCTCCTTCCTGAGCGGTCTGAYGGCCATATGTTCCCATGGTGTTTATACTTGCTTACTATTGTTTGCACAGATGAACGTGGTACCTTCAGGCGTTTGGAAATTGCTCCCAAGGAGGTCTACAATGGCTCATTTCTTTGGATTCTTTTGATTTTCCCATGATGCCAAGCCAAGAGGCACTGACTTTGAAGGTAGGCCTTGAAATACATCCACAGGTACACCTCCGATTGACTCAAATGATATCAATTAGCCTATCAGAAGCTTCTAAAGCCATGACATCATAATCTGGAATTTTTCAAGCTGTTTAAAGGCACAGTCAACTTAGTGTATGTAAACTTCTGACCCACTGGAATTGTGATAGAGTGAATTAAAAGTGAAATAATCTGTCTGTCAACAATTGTTGAAAAAATGACTTGTGTCATGCACAAAGTAGATGTCCTAACCGACTTGCCAAAACTATAGTTTGTTAACAAGAAATTAGTGGAGGGGTTGAAAACAAGTTTTAATGACTCCAACTTAAGTGTATTTAAACTTCTGACTTCAACTGTATATTTTACAGCTGTTTAGACGGTACAGTTATTTTCTACACTTTAAATTGCTTGTTTTGTCACATAAACTGAAATTAGGATAACTATTTGAATTTTAGCAACAAGGAAATGGAAGAGCGATTTCAGTATATTAAATGAACAAAATGGCCCCAATGTAGGTTTTGGTGTCCAATGATCCATGTAACATCCCTCTAGGTTTAACTCAAAAGTTAATACGCAAAGGAAACTATGAAACTTTATACTTTGTGTTGGCTTTGTCAATGATTAAAGGAGTTACAGCCAGGCATGTGATACATTAACACCATTCTCATCTGAGCATCAGAAATGTTCAAAACCTTATCAAGCAAAATCTGTAAGCAAAATCGTGTCATTACCGTAGGTTCATCTGAATACGAACGGCATTAAGGATTTCAGAGATCACCAAGTGTGTTTTTCACGGGATTCTGACACTAAACGTAGTTTCAAGTAGCTAACTGTTCAAATGATGATAAAGGTCTTGCCTGGAGAAAGACAGTGCATGATATACAGTACCAGTCAAAAGTTTTTCTTTATTTTTACTATTTTCTACATTGTAGAATAATAGGGAAACATCAAAACTATTAAATAACACATATGGAATCATGTAGTAACCAAAAAACTATTAAACAAATCAAAATATGTTTTATATTTTATATTCTTCAAAGTAGTCACCCTTTGCCTTGATGACAGCTTTGCATGCTCTTGGCATTCTCTCAACCAGATTTTCCAACAGTCTTGAAGGAGTTCCCACATATAATGATCACTTGTTGGCTGCTTTTACTTCACTATGCGGAGGCCAGGTCATCTGATGSAGCACCATCACTCTCCGTCTTGGTCAAATAGCCCTTACACAGCCTGGATGTGTGTTTTGGGTCATTGTCCTGTTAAAAAACAAATGATAATCCCACTAAGCGCAAACCAGATGGGATTGCATATCACTGCCGAATGCTGTTGTAGCCATGCTGGTTAAGTGTATCTTGCATTCTAAATAAATCACTGACAGTGATCACTGACAGTGTCACCAGCAAAGCACCCCCACACCATCACACCCCCTCCTCCATGCTTCATGGTGGGAACCACACATTGGGAGATCATCCGTTCATCTACTCTGCGTCTCACAAAGACACAGTGGTTGGAACCAAAAATCTCAAATTTGGACTCATCAGACCAAAGGACAGATTTCCACCAGTCAAATGTTCATTGCTCATATTTCTTATCCCAAGCATGTCTCTTTTTCTTACTTTTGTTCTTTAGTAGTTGTTTCTTTTCCAGCAATTCGACCATGAAGGCCTGATTCCCGCAGTCTCCTCTGAACAGTTGATGATGAGAAGTGTCTGTTACTTGAACTCTGTGAAGACTTTATTTGGGCTGCAATCTTAGGTGCAGTTAACTCTAATTTATCTAATTAACTTATCCTCTGCAGCAGAGGTAACTCTGGGTCTTCCTTTCCTGTGGCGGTCCTCATGAGAGCCAGTTTCATCATAGCGCTTGATGGTTTTTACGACTGCCCTTGAAGAAACTTTTAAAGTTCTTGAAATTTTCCGGATTGACTGACCTTCATGTTGTAAAGTAATGACTGCGGACTGTCRTTTCTCTTTGCTTATTTGAGCTGTTCTTGCCATAATATGGACTTGATCTTTTACCAAATAGGGCCGTCTTCTGTATGCCACGTCTACCTTGTCACAACACAATTGGTTGGCTCAGACGCATTAAGATGGAAAGAAATTACACAAATTAACTTTTAAGAAGGCTCAACTGTTAATTTAAATGAATTCCAGGTGACTGAGAGAATGCCAAGAGTGTGCAAAGCTGTCATCAAGACAAAGGGTGGCTACTTTGAAGAATTTGTTTAACACTTTGTTGGTTACTACATGATTCCATATGTATTATTTCATAGTTTTGATGTCTTCACTATTATTCAACAATGTAGAAAATAGTCAAAAAAAAAAAAAAAAAATTGAAAGAGTAGGTGTGTCCAAACATTTGACTGGTACTGTATGTGTTAAAGAAATTGTTGCGCAACCTTAGAAGACAACATCCACCGTATCCATACATTTCTTATGCCTCGTTGGTACAATCAACAGGGAGGAAACAGTAGTTCACCTCCCCACAGCGGCCAATTACAGTACCAGGCCCTTTTGCGGGGGGGGGGGGGGGGGGGCTGCTTTTCTTTTCCTTTTCACTTCCTCGCCTGTCAAAACCTGAATCCAATAAAGTGCCTTCAACAAATGAACAGCTCTTCGAAGTACTTTTTCGCAATCCTGAGAATAAAGAAAAGATGGCCACCGAGAGAAACACCCTGACCGCGTTTACGCGAGAGCGTTATAAACGTGTAGCCTGACCTTTAGGGTACTTGTTGTGGCATGAAGCTATAAGTGGGGAGTTTTAAGGTGTACCGGAGGCGGTATTGTTGGGAGTTCAGGCCAGAAGACAAACAATTTGGTACATAAATTGTAGGTGCCTTAGTTTGCTTGGTGTGCTTTACAGGGCGGCTGTGCTGCAGCCACACTTCATTACACCATTGTCAGCTGACTTTGGTATTAGAACTGTCTGGTCAATTCGGATGAAGTGTCAGTCCAGAAATGCAGTCATTTAGCTACCTTGCAATTTGGCACAGAACAGCTTAGAACTAAACTCTTTCCACTAATGCCTAATAATACCATCCATCCATCCATCCATACAACTATTCTAACCACCTCTTCTTGGCACAGATGTTTGGCAATGATAGGTGTTGTCCAGTAAGGTTCCTGTGGTGTTTGACCCAGTTTGTGGCCATACAGATAGCTATATAGTACAGTGCAGTGGTCCAGTGGTGTCGTTCGGCTGTGTTTGGTTCACTGAGGTGCTATGGGTCCACACCAGCCCTGGCTTAGCCTCCAGCCATGAGTCCTTATGAGGCTTGACAGCGTGTTTACTTTGGACGCCATTTCCTAGAAGTTTCTGCATGGTTTGGCGCTCACTAACAGTTGATGGCCGGCCTCTTTATTGAATTAGTTCTGTGTCAAAGCGTGAGAGAGAGGGAGAGAGATAGAGAGAGACGGAGTGGCTTTTGTCCTCTATCGACATTCACCTAAACCCCGTTCCCTACTCTCTCTCCTACTGAGAGGGCCATGAATTTATGTTCCACACTCTGATATATGCACACGGGACACTAACCCTAACACAAACAGAGTCGACCATTCAGGGGGTTATACATTGTGGTCGCACACAAACAGAAGTGGGGAAACTGGATGGATGTGTCGAGGTCCTATTGAATCTCTGCTTTATTCTATTGAGAGGCTTCTCTTTGGGATGTGTTGTACATGTATCGCTTTTGGGCAAATATCACATACTGACATATACTGACCTTGTTCTGTATAGAGAAGCGTGTTCGTACAGCGAAACAGCCCGTGCTTCAACCAGTGATAGCATGTCTTCCTTGACCCATTGATCAAGCAAGAAAAGACACACAAACTCACATCCGGTACTCTCCCACGCTACCGAACTAAAGCACTCCCACATCCCGCATCCTTCCACTTCTTCAAAGAGAATACAAATGGCTTCTTCAGTCCCAACACTTTGAAGCGTGGAGGTCCTCGCAGCCATTATTCAACTGGAGCGTGAGTAACCCCATTCTGAATGAGCTAACCTTGATCGGATGCTAGTTGTAGTGCGCTGGCACTCGAAGCCAAGATTTCGGATGCTCTTTAACCTGTCGTCTACGACGGATCCGGAAGCCTCAGGAGCACTATGTCACTCCTGTAACAGATATGGAAACCAGACGCAGGATAATCCCCCCCAGTTAGCACTTTACATCCCCATTATACTAATCTCAATCCAGAAACCCATTCAGATTAGTTCAGTGAAATGATAATGCTCCGTCCATCGCTCATAAAGATTAGTCATCACACTGATAATCCCAAATCAAAGCCAAATAGTTATTTATCAGTTATGGGGTGACGATATATATGTGCTAATGGATAAGTAATGCATGCTTTTATGGTATATAGTTCATGTTAATCACTACCTAGATATCAGCATCTGTAAAATGGCGTCTTGGGAGACCAGTATACAGTATTCCTCGGTCATTGATTGTGGCCTGAGGGAGGAAAAACAGTGAAGAGAAAAGACACTGAGATCGATATTAGGCCACAATGTTTATTCAGTAGTGTTGTTTCAACGTATAGGTACAATACTGTCTGCTTTTGTAAGACAAAAAAAAAATGCCAGTCATTATCATCATCCCCCTGGTGTAATGTACGCACCTCCTTATTCTCTCCAAGAGAGCAAGTACATTTCCAAATGGTAGGCACTTTGAAGGTTTAAAACATTGGCGAATATACATTTGTATATATAATATATCTTTTCATATACTAATAAGCAATTGGACTCAATGGTCAGAGCTCTAATAGAAATAAACATCTGTTTTAAAACAAAGAAATAAATGTGGCCATAATGGGAAAATGTGTGATGGTGAGACTACCGTCTTTGGGTTTTATTTATGCAGTTCAGTACCTTCCTTTCTACGATAAGCTGAGAGAGAGAGAGAGAGAGAGGGGGGGGGGGGTTGCAGGTAGAGGGCAGAAGCTGGAGGGTATAGCAGAGTGGGGAGGGAGGAGGAAGGGTTGCATGGAGGAGGATGGCCTCAGAGGAGTTCAGATGACAACGTCTATTTCACACTACTGTACAGCTCAACATCTCAAAGGAAACTTCACTATCTGTTGTACCTTTCCCCTCGTTGCAGGTTCATGCAGAGGTGGTCGTTTCAATGAGAAAGGGTGACGGCAACAACAGGTCAATCCCGTGATGTACTGTTCTTGCTATATGTTTTGTTCTTGGTAACCAACCTCACACTGTCTGATTATCGCTCTCAGGAAAGCTCTTCCCCGGTAAACAGAGCAATTTTGCGGACCAGCGCCTGCATTGGGATTAGCTCAAATCGAGATGCATTGACTGACCGCAACACTCGAAGCTTTAGAAAAAGGATCCAAAGTTCCATTTCACGCTAACAACTGGTTCTGAACCACTGGGAACATCGCCGCGGTCCGCACGGAGCTGACTCATTTCAATGGGCAGCTGGTGCCTGTCCAGTGGTACATAGCGGGCCGTCAGAAAGGATCTCCTGACTAAACCATCGACACGGGGGAGACAAAAACACTGGGCGCGCTGGCAACACGGTGGAGTGAGACAAAGGGGAGGGGACGACAGGTCCATTGGCTTCGGTCCAATCTGATTACCATGAGGAGACGGAGAGAGTGGTGGGGGTGAGAGGGGGAGGTGGTACAGGCAAAGTAAACTAGGGGGAAATATTGGGGGGGTGGAAATTTTACCCCAAATATACTGAACACTCAGAGCTGAACGAGACCAGCAGAGGTGCAATGCAGTGAATGTGCAATATGAAAAGCCGTATGCGATGAATTAAACATCCACAAGACATACTGTAAAGTAGATCTTATATCTTTTTCTTGAGCCCCTGCCACATCTTAGCTTTTAAAGACCAATTCCCGATTATAAACACGTATGCTGTGTAAGAAATGGTTTTGACCAAGAGAAACATTGAAAGAGAACAAAACAAAACAAGACAAACAAAAAATTAAATTAAATGCTCACTTTCCACTAGATGGGTGTGAGAGCAAAAAAAGAAACATTGTAACCCTGAAGGGAGAACATTTACATTGACCGTTATCAGCGTTAATATGAAGACGAAAGGACTTCATGAAAACTACAAAGGCTTTTTTTTTTTTTTTTTTTTTATCTGAGAAAAAAAAGATAAATTAATGAAATACACATTTTAGAGATCAATGTCAGACATGCTAGGACAATATTTTTTTATAGGATTGATACAGAATAATTATATTCAATTATTTCCACTTTTAAAAATATTCTTTACAAATACATACTGCTACAGTTAAATAGTAGTCAGTGACTAAAAACAGCTCCTTTGACAGAAGACCGATGGAATCAGTTTTTCTCACCTTTACAGATTGTGTTTTTTGTTTCGTTTTTTTCAGCCTTTTCAAATAATACACAAAATGTTTAAATACACTGAGATTTGCCATAAAATAAGCAATGCTTGGCTTTTCATTTAAAAAAAGAAGAAAGAAAATGTCTTAATTACAATACTCTATGCAAAAGCTTTCCTTTATGTATTTTTTCCTCAATAAATGTTTAACTTTTTTTGTTGTTGTTGTATTTTAACAGCTTTTGTCGTTGTCATGGACTGCCATAAACTGTCACTGTGATTTGTCAATCTTCTCGCGAGGGGGCGGGGCTTTAGGCATAAAACTCCTTGGTTGGGGCCTTCTGATATGCTGCCCCAGAGGGTTTCCTCTCTCCCAGGTCGTAGCTGCCCTCATCCTTCTTCCTCATGCGGTAAACCAAGAGGAGGATGAGGAAGATGGCAAAGAGGAAGCCAATAACTCCGCCCGCAATGACAGCTGTGGACAGAGAGCAGGAGAGGTCAGAGGTCAGAGGTCAAAGGTTATTCAGAGGACACTGAAGCTTACAGCATCTAGAGAGGGAACTTTGAATGCACTGTACCCTTTCGTAAGCAATCTACCTGTCAAGCTACTCGACATTACTCCCAGATCTTGCCCTTTTTTCTTGTGTGCTAATTCTTTACATAGGCTTTCGTAATTTTCCCATTAATACTTGTATGAGGTTTCTTTATAGTCCTTAATCTGTTTTAAGGCTCTCATGACGAAACAATCTCCCCTCTGCTTCAGTTTTATTTCCACATCTTGGACTGGCCCCTCGGCCCCATGGGTAAAAAGAAACCTGCCACTCTTCCAGCAAATTACCCTCCTGGAAACCGTGCAGTGCCTCGGTGTGGAGCGGATAAATGTACATGAAATGACGACAATTAGAGTTGTGGGAGCCATGGGGGACAGGAAGAGGAAAATTAGAGGAATAGAGGACAGGAGGAGGTTAGCTAGCCACGTCTGTTTGCACAGTGGGCTGGGCCTTCTGGTCTCTGGGTTTTACATTGCGATAATCCACAGTATTTACAGACTTGTCAAGGCCAGGGTTTCAGTGGATGTGGCCAACGTGACAGTAATTGAAAACAAATGAAAAAAGTAGTATACCTAGCAGACAGACTTTGAAAAGTCAGGGCCTCACATGTCTACAGGGTAGATYATTTGAGAAATGTTGAAATACACTAGTTAGACAAATATTCAAGTTTGGATGTAGCTTTTAGAATTTGAAAACTCTGGAATATACATAAAAATCCAAATGAGCAAAGGCAACTAACTAGATGGATGTTTGTGGGATACACACTACATGACCAAAAGTATGTGGACACGCTGGTCGAACATCTCATTCCAAAATCATGGTCAATAATATGGAGATGGTCCCACCTTTGCTGCTATAACATCCTCCACATACTTCTGGGAATGCTTTCCACTAGATGTTGGAACATTGCTGCGAGGACTTACTTCCATTCAGCCACAAGCGCATTAGTGAGGTCGGGCACTGATGTTGGGCGATTAGGCCTGGCTCGCAGTCGCATTTCCAATTCATCCCAAAGGTGTTCGGTGAGGTTGAGGTCAGGGATCTGTGCAGGCCAGTCAAGTTCTTCCCCACCGATCTCGACAAACTATTTCTATATGGACCTCGCTTTGTGTACAGGGGCATTGTCATGCTGAAAGAGGAAAGGGCCTTTCCCAAACTGTTGCCACAAAGATGGAAGCACAGAATTGTCTAATGTAATTGTATGCTGTAGCTTTAATATTTTCCTTCACTGGAACTAAGGGGCCAGCTCGTATCATGAAAAACAGCCCCAGACCATTATTCCTCCTTCACCAAATTTTATGCATTGGGGCATGTAGCATTCTTCTGGCATCCGCTATACCCAGATTCATCTGTCGGACTGCCAGATGGTGAAGCGGGATTCATCACTCCAGAGAATGCGTTTCCACTGCTCCAGAGTCCAATGGCGGTGAGCTTCACACCACTCCAGCCGAGGCTTGGCATTGCGCATGGTGATCTCAGGCTTGTGTGCGGCTGCTCGGCCATGGAAACCCTTTTCATGAAGCTCCCGACGAACAGTTCTTGTGCTGACGTTGCTTCCAGAGGCAGTTTGGAACTCTGTAGCGAGTGTTGCAACCGAGGACAGATGATTTTTACGTGCTTCAGCACTCGGCAGTCCCGTTCTGTGAGCTTGTGGGCTACCACTTCGCGGCTGAGCCGTTGTTGCTCCTAGACGTTTCCACTTCACAACAACAGCACTTACAGTTGACAGGGACAGCTTTAGCAGGGCAGAAATTTGACAAATTGACTTGTTGGAAAGGTGGCATCCTATGACGGTGCCACGTTGAAAGTCACTGAGCTCTTAAGAACGGGCCATTCTACTGCCAATGTTTGTCTATGGAGATTGCACGGCGGTGTGCTTGATTGTATACACCTGTCAGCAACGGGTGTGTCTGAATTAGCCAAATCCACTCATTTGAAGGGGTATCCACATACTTTTGACCATGTGGTGTATTTCCAGCACAACTATATTGACGTCCTAATTCATACTCATCCATTTCACTTCGTCACGGGAACTAACAGACGGATGTCACAACAAAGCAGAACTAAAGTACCAATCAATTTGCAGCACACTACATGTGTATCTCTGACAATGAAGGGAAAACTGCATCAGTGAGTATGATTTCCAGTCAGATAATTTCCCTAGTTTGCATTTCGTTAGAAGGGAAATTAACACTAAATTGGAGCAAACCGCGTTCTGAACTCTGGAAGGTCCCACTGAGGGGTAATTTAGTTTATATATTAAACTGGTTATTTTCAGAAGCTGTAGAGCTTAGAGAGCTTGATGGACGTTGGGAGAAATCCCCCTTCCCCTTTAGATGTGCGTTACTGCACCATTACTACCCAGACCTATTAACAGCATGATTAAGGAATGATCAGGAAGTAAACCAAATGTTGACTTGTTGGAAACCGTGTGTTTCCAACAATGTCAATGTTAAAACGATTGTGTTATAGATGATTAGGTGTTTCGTCAAGAGTCCCGTTGCAGAGCATGAAGTTGCTGCACAAGTGCCTGAAGATAAAGATGCAGCGAAGACGCAACCAACTAAATGTGCCTGACATCAAGCAGACACACGATGGCATCGATCCAAAGCATGGCACCTGACCTACTTCATAATCGAAGACGTAATCAAGAACTCAATGAAGAATTCAAACGGCAGTCCGGTTACCCGACAGTAGCTAGGTTTCCATCCAATTGGAGACCGATTTTAAATGTGAATATTCAAAAATCKGCATTAAAAACAATATGCGCATTTTCCCACCAGAGATGTTTCCATCAAATGTACTGTGAGTGATGACTTAATGCACATAAAAAAACAACTTTTACGGTTAAATTCCAATGTACTGAATTGAAAAGAAAGTTAAATGGGTTTCCATCGCATTTTGAACTCTACTGATGGTGTTGTCACAAAAACAATTGTGTTATATAGAGAATGAGCTCACTCTGGTCTTGGCAAACGCCCTCTAGCCAACAGCACGCAGATACTGTGCGGATAGGCTACCTACAGTGCCTTCAGAACGTATTCAAACCCCTTGACTTACTCCACATTTTGTCATGTTACAGCCTGTATTCAAAAGGGATTAAATCCATTTTTTTCTTTGCCATCTACACACAATACCCCATAATGCCAAAGTAAAAACATTTTTTTATTTTTTTATTTGAGCAAATATCTCATTTACATAAGTTCTCACACCCCTGAGTCAATACTTTGTAGAAGCACCTTTTGCTGCGATTAGAGCTCTTTCTGGGTAAGTCTCTAAGAGTATTGCACACCTGGATTAGTCTTATTTATATTCATATTTGTACATTATTCTTTCAAAAATGATTCAAGCTCTGTCAAGTTGCCATTTTTAAGTCTTGACATAGTTTTGACTTAATTCGGCTTAAAAATCTAACTAAGCCATTCAGGAACATTTAATGTCGTCTTGATAAGCAACTCCAGTGTATATTTGGCCTTGTATTTTAGGTAATTGTATTCCTAAAAGGTGAATTTGTCTCCCAATGTCTGTTGGAAAGCACTGAGTATACTACTTTTATAAAGCCAGCTTCAGTTAGCTTCACATTCTAGCTCAGGCTTCATCCGTACTACGACTCTAGCTGGCTTGCGTGGCTAGGATTTTGTGCTTTGCTCTATTCCATTTTTTTTATCCTAAAAAACTACCTTGCTGATGACAAGCATACCCATAACATGAAGCAGCCACCACCATGCTTGAAAATATGAAGMGTGGTACTCAGTGATGTGTTAGATTTTCCCCAAACATAACGCTTTTTATTCAGACAAATTTGATTTCTTAGCAAAATTTTAGCTGTTTTACTTTCGTGCCCTATTGCAAACAGGATGCTTGTTTTGGAATATTTTTTATTCTGTAAAGGCTTCCTTCTTTTCACTCTGTCATTTAGGTTAGTATTGTGGAGTAACCACAATGTTGTTGATCCATCCTCAGTTTTATGCTTTCACAGCAGTTCACAACAGTTTAATCTCTGTAACTGTTTTAAAGTCACCATTGGCCTCATGGTGAAATCCCTGAGACGGTAACCTTCCTCTCCGGCAACTGAGTTAGGAAGGACCCCTGTATCTTTGTAGTGACTGGGTGTATTTATACACCATCCAAAGTGTAATCAATAACTTCACAATGCTCAAAGGGATATTCAATGTTTGCTTTTTCATATTTATCGATCTACCAATAGGTGCCCTTCTTTGCTAGGCATTGGAAAACCTCCCTGGTCTTTGTGGTTGAATGTGCGTTTGAAATTCACTGCTCGAGGGAGTGACCTTACAGATAATTGTATGTGTGGGGTACAGAGATGAGGTAGATATTCAAAAATCATGTTAAACACTATTATTGCACACAGAGTGAGTCCATGCAACTTATTATGTGACTTGTTAAGCAAATGTTTACTCCTGAACCTATTTAGGCTTGCCATAACAAAGAGATTTATTACTTTTTTTATTACCCCAAAAAATTATATGAATTTGTAAAAAATTCTGAAAACATAATTCCACTTTGACATTATGGGGTATTGTGTGTAGGCCAGTGACACACAACACCTCTAGTTAATCAATTTTAAATTTAGGTTGTAACACAACTAAATGGAGAAAAAGTMAAGGGACTGTGAAAACCAAAAAATACAAAAGAGCGAGATTATTTGTATTTGTCAAACAGCAGCCAAGTATCGATCATCATGTCATAAGACCTTCGATATATATTCGGAAATAGCATAAAGCTTAAGTACTTTACGCGCATAAAAAGGTTAGATGGAAACCTGGTTAGTCGTATAAGAAATTCAACCTAATTTCCTATTTAATAGCTCACAACTCATAATCAACCTCTAGTCTATCACAAACAGTAGTCTAGTGTAGATGTGTAGACACAGGTGCAAGGACTGCATCCTGTGTCCACTGTCCAAACCACCAAACCCCAGTGTGGTTTCTGTACATACCTGCCAGCACCTCTGTTCTCTGGAAGAGGTTTTCCGAGCGCACCTCGATGGGCTCCAGTGGGGAGCTGGGGATGCTGGTGGTGCTGGTGATCTGGTTCTTACGCTCGTCCTCTGTGACGGGTACAGGTGGCTGGGAGGAGAGAATGAAAGAGTTACAGATTGAGGGATACAGGTTCTGTACACACATAATGGCCTGGAGCCTCATTTGTCTATCATGCGTAGGCACAAATCTGGGCGTAAATCATGCGCGGGAACATTTCCACGCAAAGTGTGAGATTTAGCAACRTTTGCTTGAGAGTGTGCGTACATTTACGCACAACCGTGACCATGTGTACGCATATTGCCAAGTTGTGGAATAAGGGAACTGCTTGTCAAGCGTAGAATGTTGAAAATGTCATAATAAGTAATAATAAAAAAAAAGAAATTGTATATCATTGTATTTACATTTGACCACATCAGTGCATTTGTTTACGATAACAATCCATATAAAGTACAGTCATTTGTTAAATCAGAGGCACGTGTGAAAGTGAAACTATTGTTGAAACACTATAAAAGTCTARGATAATGGGAAATCGAATGAGAGGCTTATCTTGCTCTGTTGGATGATTCAACACACGCTGCATTTTGCAGAGATTGCGTTTTTTAGAGACGTGCTATCCACCCTCGGGTTTTTGGCAGGGGGCACTTATTCAGCGGGAGCTTGCCAATCGGCATCTTTCAGCCCTCGATGAGCCAATGTTTCGGATGCAATCCTCAGCAAAACAAACGTACAATCGCCATACACCCATCACACAACAGGTTGAAGTCAAGAGGGATTTCTTTACCACCGATGGGTTCCAAAGTACGAACGGAGCAATAGAGGGCGCCCACGTGGCCATAAAAGCACCGTCCCAAAACGAGTTCAACTCTGTGAAACAGAAAAGGCGGTTGATAGGTGATGTGATGCGCAAAATACGCTGCTGAATGTGGTGGCGAGGTGGCCAGGTGGTCCGCACGACTCGTTCATTCGACACAGCAATGTCGGCCTATACGCCTACAGCAGGGCTCTGTCGAGGATGGGGGGGGCTTATTGGTGAGTATATTTTCCATTGCTAAAAGCAACTAATTGTCCTAATGTTCATCTCTTTATAGCTATGTTTTTACTTTTAAATGGTTAAGCCACAACTGAGCGAGCCAAATAAAACCTTTTGRTTGWACTCAATCTCTGACACTAGACTAGCACCTCTATTTCAGTTTAGAAAAGTTTTTTTGGGGGGGTTTGCTATTTTTGGTTGTGATGTTGTATTTCACGGTACAGCGTTGTATTCTCCCCGCAGGCTTTAAAGGGATGATTTTTTKATCATATTTGGTTCATTCGGGTTGTTTCAAAATGCAAATAGCCAAGGTCGTATTGCTAACATCCATCCCTAGTCTCTTCAGATCCGTAATGATTGAAGGGGCTAGGGGAACAGGAAAGGGACCACTATTGGCAACAAACCTGTGTCCTTGACTTGGCTTACGGGGAAGTGACTGCCACTTACCTAGGAAATAATCCCCCAATACATCATGGTGGTTCCAAGAGTTGATAGTGTTCCAAAATGTGAGATTATGGCTGTTGGTTCAGTAATCCAGCATAATGTACCACAGACCAGATCAACATCAGGGGTCTAGATGACTACCTGATCCTTATTGATCCTAGAATTCCAGCATTGGGGTCAATGCATGTTCAACTATTATTTGGGGTGGTGAATTGAAAGGCCCTCAAAGAAAATAGCAGGCAATTTCTAACCCGTTAATTGTACAAAGGAATATCTACCATATGCAGYAGATAAGSACTGGTCATAGGGCAGTTCGGGCAAAYRSTCAATGGGCTGGTCCATCTTTAGCTTAGTGGGCCGGTCTAAATAGTCTGGTGTATGGGTAGGTTGTTCTGTTCCCTCACCTCTGTTCGGACTGGCTTCCTGGGCGTTTCCCTWGGCAGGTCTTCTCTGGGCGTGTCCGTCTCCACTCGAGGAGTGAAGTCTTTGGTGGAGTCCTTGGTGGGTTCTGCTTTGGGGGCAATGTACAGCGTGCTCACGGTCACCGCCTCCTCGAACACCTCCTCGCCAACACCTGCAGAGCAAGATGAAGAGATAGTTTGTACTACTTCGCCGGAACTCAATTACTTTCAGTTCAATGTCTGTTGAAGACGAAGGTTGTTTTGAGTCTGTCCTTCAAGTGAAACCCTGCTTTTCACGAGAACCTTTTTAGAAGTATGTTTACATTCCCATTCCTAATGCAATCACAACAGACAAAGCCACCTCCTGATATTCTCGAATGGGATCAGGTGGAGATAAAGTGAGGTAAAAACAGAGTTCGCTACAGTTATCATATCACTTTTTTACAGCCTGCTTTGCTTTGGCCATTTGCCTGTTGTTAAACGTTTTGTAAAAGGTGCTTCAACACCTAAGTAAAAGCTCAGTTCTACAGACATGCCTATTCTGGGTGAAAGACACAGTATACAGCAGTGACTGTTTGTGTCCGCCAGCCTGCCTCCCTGTGCGCGTTGACCCAGTTGAAGGCTACGTTGACCAGACTCTTACCTGATCCTGACCCCGAGTTAAAGTCGTCGTCGTCCTCAGGGTAGTAACCCCCGGACCCTGTGTCGTCAATGAAAAGTTCATCCACTTCGGAGGACGACTTGGCCGCGTCCGCTATCTGAAAGAACAAGAACAACAGAAACATAGACTAAGTGTTGGGGATTTAGACTGTTCTGAGACCACTTTTCAGTGTGCGAGTCTGACATAACGTTCCTGTAGTCACCACTTTTGTCTTGGAAACACTTTGAGCGGTGAACACGTTTCTGGATGCTACGGTCTCACCTTTGGTAGAAGGCGCTGAGTTTCATTGAAAAGTGAACACCAACGCTCTTCTCACTGGACTCAAAGCCGTAGTTGACACAAAAAAAAAGAGTTGCATTGGTAGTTTCGGATCTATAGTGTGTTCTGCCAGGTAGGCCTATTGCTATTTGCTTGAACATGGTTGTCCATGTACCTCCGAGGAAACTTGTCTCAACAAACCACGCTGGATTATATCACTGTCTCAAGAGACATAACACCCCTCTCTGAACAGATGAGCGTTAAATTAGACGTCTAGCTCCGCCCACCATCGTTGCCCGGGGTGAAAGTCCATAGAAGTGTGTGTGTTTGTCTTACAGCTTAACGAGGAGCCAATAGGGAAGCTGAAATTGAACAATGCTGTTTGTTTGTGTGACTTGCAAAGGCATCGACCCCCTCGAGACTATAGCATGCTAGTTAATAAAATGTTATGTCATCCATCCTCAATTTCCTTTACACACAACGTCATAGAAAGTCAGTGTAATGACTGCACATTGGACAAAACATTGCCATTGCTGTGTGCGTGCATGTGGAATAGCTGGGTAGCTGGGTAGGCCCCATGGCAACCTCCATGGCAACCTCCAACCAACCTCACTCAGAGCCCGGGTGTGCTGTCCCCTCCATACTGATGCTGCTTTAGAAAAGGGCCACAAAAGAGGGCCAACAATAAATCATCCCGGCGTTGCTACGGTGCTTGTGTGGTGGTGGTGCTAGGTGCTGATAAACCTGAAAGTAAATGAACTGGGATTCGATTTTACACTCGCTGCTTTTCCAGAAAAGGCCGGGGAAGAAAGAGTTTGAGGGCATGACATAAGAGATTACTCTTTTCTTTGGAAGGAAGCTGTGATAAAGGTAGCAAAGTAGTAGGTTTGTGTTGTTGTTTGTCTCTCTCTGGTGTGTGTGTGTGTGTGTGGGTGTGTGTGTGTGTGTGTGTGTGTGTGTGTGTGTGTGTGTGTGCCTTTTTTACTATTGCAATAGGTGAAAACTGAGTACACACACACACACACACACACACACACACACACACACACACACACACACACACACACACACACACACACACACACAACACACACACAGAGAGACAAACAACAACACAAACCTACTACTTTGCTACCTTTATCACACTTCCTTCCAAAGAAAGAGTATAATCTCTTACAAATATAAAGAAAGAAACACTAAACAATGGCACTTGCTATAGTGTACATGACCAAAGGGCAAGCATACAGTGAATCAATCAGATATTAATTCTAGAGCGGAAATTGTCAGTAAACTCCTGCCCCTTATCACTATTGCCATTTTGAACCTTCCAGGAAGACTTGCCTTTTGAATTATTCTCACAAGCTGGGAGTTCAAGCCCAGAACCCCATACAAAGAAGTGCCATCCTCATAGAATTAGGCTACTAGTAATTCTATTTCTCTTCTCCTCCAGATAGTGTCCTTTGTACTTGTTTACTTTCTTTCCACAGAAAGTGAGAGGCCAGACAAGGGCCCCGGTTCTCTTTCAGCTCGTCAACTAATGGCAATTAGGCTATTACGGCCGAATGCTGTTCACCCTCGTGGTGCTCTTCACAAACAAAGCCTGCTCTTCACATGATCTGACTACTACGCACTGGCATTCTTTGAACTCAACAGATAAAGGGTTCTTCCAAGCAAGCTATTTTAAAAAAAAAAAACGTTTTCTTTAGAAACGAGGCCTCTAGAGTCGGCGGACATCTGTTAATGCTTCAAGCACACACACACACACACACACACACACACACACACACACACACACACACACCACACACAACAAACAACATTTAAAATACTTTATTAGAATCCACCAAGCATATTTACATTAAAAAAGGATCCAAACATTTCAACGGTCCCTGTATGTATGACACTCAAGGGTACAGACAGCACCTCCTTCTCCAAATAGCCAGGCTGCCCACGACAGCTGAAACAGAGCAGTACCTAGCCAAATGCTTTGCCCTACTTTTTGTCAGGCCCGCAGTCTGGAGGCCACGCACCGCACGCCTGTGTACGTGGCCGAGACTGCCAAATATCAGCCTCGCCAGCTTGCGCCTCCACCCGAGACTGTCCAAGTGTGCCACGAGGGGCTGGTAATTAAGAAGCTTCCTGGCAAAGACCTGCTCCATGGAGCCGTCCAATGAGCAGCCCACTTCCAGAATGAGCCCATCCCCCTGGACCCCCCACAACATCATCACCAAGAATGTTTCTGTATGTGTGCTGGTGGTGAGACTACTTCACCTCGCTGGCTATCAAGATCAACAAGGCGGTCATGTCTAGCAATGCGCAAATCCTTGTATGAACAGCAGCCATTCACAACATGGGCAATGGACTCCATTACATTTGACTCATGGAGAATACAAAATGGTTTGCAGAGTTCCAGAGTGGTAGATTATATTTTGTTGGTAGAACTTGCAGCCTCGCCTTAATAGTAAAGGTGAGAATGTCCTCGCCGACGGCAGTATTCTGGAACGGGCAGACGGAGTGGTCAGCACAGTCCAGAGCAGTGAGTTTCCCCCTACAGCCTCAGGCCAGTCCAGTGTTACAGTAGCTGGATCTGTCTGATATCGAGGAGTGTTGCCCTGGATGCAGGATGAGATGTTTCATCATGGGTGACAGAAGCCTCCACAACAACACTGAGATCTGACCACAACTGTGTCCGAGGCAGTCACTGGCTCAGTTTGCATATCAGTCCGTGTCCACCTGAGCTCCACTCCAGTCTGGTTACACAGGTCGTTGAGGTCAGGACAGTCTGACCAGACACCAAAGCCCGCGGCGCGAGTCTCCAATTTCCCATTGACATTCCTCCTGAAGCCCAGGAAGTTGTCTGCAGTGTCCATGGCCAGTGGATCCTTCCTCCCCTCTGTTCCCTTACATTCATTGATGTCAAATTGGTAAAAAGGCTATTTAAATCATGTTTTAGTCTAGGTCTCTATAGAGTACGGACAGACATCGGTTAATGCTTCAAGCACACACACACACACACACACACACCACCACACAACCTCACACCCACCACACACAAACCACACACACACAACCACACACACACACACACTACACCAACACACCCCCAAAGTGGTAAGGACTACGTCATTAAACATTTCTACTCCAGCTACGACAATACACAGTGAGAGGAGGCGGTCGGATGCCAAACATCAATCCTCTTCATGGTATGAACTGAACGGGAGAAGGCCCATAGCGAATCCACAAGCCAATCAGAGCCTTAGCCGCCTTATCCTTAGCCGAGACCTTAACAACAACGAGGCAGGCACTAGCCTGTGCTGGTCGAACTGACTGACTGAAGAGAGACTGCGCTAACAAGGGTCTAGCAGCACTGTGGCTTCCTATTAATGAACTGACAGCTCTACTGTTGTCTGCTGCTAATGAACAACTAGTGGCAGCAGGAGGCTTGGTGGTGATGCAGTCGGTCTCATAGAGACTTTGTCAGGGAAAGAAACAATAAGACAGAGGAGGAGGAAGAGAGGAGAGGAGAGGGCGACAAACAGAGTGAGAGTGACAAGGGAGGGAGAGTGACATAGCAAAGAGGAGAGAGAGAGAGAGAGAGAAGAGAGAGTATGTTGGTTGCAGTAGACAATCTGTTGCCAGAGGTTTGCTTTGCTAAAAGCCTGTCAAACCAAACCTATGCCTGGCGGTGTCTGGAAGCCAAAGAGGCTCTCTCTATGGCTTTGCAGTTAGCTGTGAGCTAGCGTATTGTGGGGGGGGGGTAGTTAGAGTAGGGGGTGGGGTGCTAAGGGGTCGTGGGGTAGTGTAGGGTAGCTTGATGAGCCATTTGCCCCGTCTCTTAATCCGCGTCGACAACTGCATTCACTCTTCTTCACGGTCAATATTAACTCACCAAGCAGGGGGAGACAGGGGAGGAAAAGAGTGTGTCTCAAGGTATGCGAAGCAATGAATACACTCAACACGCATGGGCAACACACACACACACACGGACACACACAGTGAGGCTTCACAGGCGTGGAAAACAAAAGACAGAGGGCAGACACTGCCTCAGACATTCTCCGTCGGTCTGGTGCTCTGCTCCCGCTCTAAGATATTTCCTTAAGAGTACCTCAAATGAACTATGAGGGCGAGAGAAGCCCATTATATCAGAAAGCACTTGACTTGCAATGCCGTCCTTTCATATTTCAGAAGAATATCCACTCATGCCAGCTATGGTACCTCACAGTACAGTGTCCAGGCTATATTAAGCCTTCAAATGGTCATTGGTCAGTATTGTCCGCTTCTGTAAGACCATTGGCTACCGCTGTACTATCAAAAGAAAAATCGGTCTCCTCTCTCCTCTCATGGCAAACAAAAGTAGGGCCTGCTGAACGTCAATGACTTTCTGAATGAGAAAARGCCTGGGTGTCTGTGTGTTAATCTCTAAATAACAAAGTGCAGGTAGCTGTGAGTTTATCTGTAAACTCAGCGAGCAGCAGATCTATACGGCTCAATACTGCCACCACTCTGGCCTCCTTCCAGTCTCTCTCCCACAGGCACGTTTCCACGTTTTTTTGTGTTTGTTATCGGCCCTGAATGGATGGACGGCTAYGGCTTTTCCCTGTGGCCGACCTGGCTGGGAGGAAAAGATCGGGGGTGACTGGGCGAGAGCAATTAGCTTGAGTGGGCTAAAATGGCTGGGTTCAAGACGCAGTGTCTCAATAGTGAAGTGTTTCAAGAAGTTACGATTTGACTCTTGTTATTGGTCCTTTGTGGAATTTTAGTGTGTCACTTATTGCCTTAAGAGATACCGACAACAACAACGGACTGCTAGGTTGGCATCGGTTGGGGGCCATTTTGTGGGATAGCGCTGGAACCTGCTAACGCTAAACAAACAACCAGCAGGAAGCTAGCTTCATAGTGTATGTTTGTTGGTGAGGATTTGTTTGTCGAATGCAATTGGGGTTGAGAAATGAGTTGAGAAATACCAACGCTACACCAAGGGAGGTGGAGTTCAAACAGTGACCCACAAAATAAACAAAATGGTTGTGGTGGTGGAGGAAAGGAGGGGGAGTAGGGTGGGGGGGTTGTCTCTCAGCCGCTCTTCAGAACCTTCAACTTTTATTGCCCTCCCGGGGATCATAATAAGGAACTAATCGATCGTCTTTGAGACACTGGAGGGCAGGGAGTTGCAGCAGGAGGTTGACACAAATCAAACTGTCCCTGAAACCAGACTGTGTGACCTAGAGCTATTCCAGGAGTGTGGGGGACAGCTTTGTAGCTTTGTGCGTCTGTGTGTGTGGGAGGGGGGGGGGGGGTGTTGACATTTACCATGAAAAGCAGCCTAATCCAGGAAACAGAATCTGTTCATCTGGCTCTGTTGCTAGCAGCTCACTTTGCCACATGTTCTTTTTTTTTTGCATCGCGCATTATACATTCATAATAGGGATTTCTGGTTAATGATTGAACTTCTTTTTTTTTTTTTCAAGTACATAAAGACTTTAAAATCTTAATTGGGAAGACACAGTTGAGAGGAGCTAGACAGACGAGTGCTGACAGTATATGCATGGCTACCGTTTGAATCCACACCGTTATCACTCGTAATGAACTGAAAGGTCAACACTGAAATGAACACAGCTGAAGTGCTCTTTCCTGTCTCAAAGCAGTGCCACACTTGCGTTGACACGAGGGGTTTGCAGGTGGAAAGATGCGTTACCTTTTTATTCTGTGCTGCTGCGGACTCATCAAATGAACGGCGGAGAGCAGACATTTACGGGTTCATTAGCTGATCTTTATGTCCTCGTAAAGATTGAGTAAGCGGTCTGAGACTGCGCTAAAATGAATAACCAGCAGACCTTGCTGCTCTATGGACCTGGATCAGTTCACCCTATACTTCTGGGTAAATACGCTCAATACTTTCAGAACCATTTGACCCATTTCAGTTCGCCACAAAGGTAGGACGTTCTATACCCTCAAAAAGGCCTCCAAGTTCGGACATGGGGGCATTAAAAAGTGTCAGCAACCGCTTTGATTTAGTCATCCTAACAAACAATGTGCCAAAGTCCAGTCAAGCACCTCAAACTACATCCATATGTGAACAAACGCAAGCTGCATAAGCAACATTTGTTACAGTTTGACTGAAATAAGTCCTGCCTCAGGAGTTTTCGCAAAAAAAGTCAGTCTCACAAAGGAGAACAGAGAGTTTGACTAATTCCCTCCGCACATACGCTGACGATTAATCTACCTCAGACTGCGTAAATAATACATGAGGCAAGAATCATAAAGACACCGATAGTACAGAGACTGACAAAATACTTCTTTTTTTTTTTTTTTTTTTTTACAAAATAATTTTCTTTTGAAGCAAGTGCCAAAAAAATCCAATGTTTTTCCGACAGACGCCCAATAAGACACAACACACTCCAGCTATGACTTCCCCTGCTTCCTGAGAGGAAGTCAGTCAATTGCATGGTTTCCAACGAAGACAGATGCGCTCTGATAGCCTGGCCACGGGACAATAGAGTAAATTTCGCTTTCACCCCTACCTGTACAATCCTATTTACGCCGTTCGGCATGATGAAAATAAGATAACCAATGTGCCCCAATTTTCGCTGCGGTCTCGGTTGTGTGCCTGCGAGTGCTCACACGCTGCGACACATTATGGCTCATTTACTTAATATCAGACCATTAAATAGTTGACCAGAATACCAATTAAAGCCTGTCTACTTGACTCATTCGCAGAGGCACCTGATGAGCCTAATGTAACGTTAATGTAACCCTTCAGTGACCCCCCACAGTCCCCATAAAATACTAAGAAACAACGTGGCTCGTGTGGTTCCAACATGTCAAGTTCTCAGTGAATACCTCAGCTCTGTGGCATCAAAGCCCGTAGTCCGTGACAAGAGTGCTTTCTGCACACAGCACTCTACGGATTCCCAAATCCACCGTTCGGTATACTACCTGCCCCCGGGTGGGAATTGGGAAATTCCTCAGCCCCGTTAAACAGCTTTGATATGCACTGGAGACCCAAGATTCTTTGTCAGCTCGGAAACCCAATACCCTGGGAAATGGGCTTCACCTGCGAGTCATTTTTGTGAGGAGGGAAACTGAAGGATTTGCTGCAGCACAACAGGCTCCTTCCCTCAAGTCACAGTGGAAATAGGAGGCTGTAACAGGCATGGCTGAACAGAAACAAGCACGGGGTGGTTTTAAGTGCTTAGGCCTGYATAAAACAAGTCTCATATTCAACAGCCCGAAGACCTCGAGCTATAACCTTTTTTTTTTTTAAATCAGTAATCTAGAATTCCCACATCCAGAAGCAACGTTCTTACTTGACTACCATACATCAAGTCCACTATCCTCACAAATACCATTGGGCCAGTCAAAATGGTGCCCGTATCAACATGGATGGTAGGTCTCTTCAGGGGGCAGCTCTGTGTGGGGAGGATGTTGCTTGTTTAACGGGGGTGGGGAGAGAGAGGAAAGGGGGCTTAGAAAAGGTTCAACCCTCAGCAAACCACTGACCCTCTAATTGATATCGTCTGAAGTGGAAAAGTGCCGTGCCGTGTTCGCAAATTCACCATTTGGCCGGTCCTGACTTGTCTGAGTGACGTTGGAGACGCGCTGTTCCCTTTGTCCTGCCGTTGTACCCGCTTAGCGTTCATTTCACACATCCCTGACTAACTCAGCAACACATTCTTTTTCACAAAGGAACGTTTCAGTAACGGGTTTGAACGGTCCTTCCTTTCACATTCCAGCTCGCGGAAAACGAGGCAATGACCGWAGGTCCTCAAACGTCTCCAGTAAAATGAGTACGGGGACGAGAGTGGAAGAGCGGTTAACAAATGTGATCTATAAAGGTTATATAGACTGAATTAGTCCGCCAGACAGT
This sequence comes from Salvelinus sp. IW2-2015, assembly GCF_002910315.2. NCBI lineage: Eukaryota > Metazoa > Chordata > Actinopteri > Salmoniformes > Salmonidae > Salvelinus > Salvelinus sp. IW2-2015. The sequence goes on along the minus strand of NC_036869.1, from coordinate 21,739,873 downwards.
TAATCATTGGCTCATATCACCTAAAGAGAGGTTGATGAGGGGAGGGAGAGAGAGAGAGAGCACAAAAGAGAAAGAATATGAGGAGACATTTGAACACACACACACACACATTTCCACAGGCGTCATCAGTTTCACCTTTAATTAATAGCCGGACCAAACCTCTACTGAAGCACTTTTGGCTACAGGCACATTAAAGCAAGATGAGGCGCTTTCAATCTCAATCATGGGGAAAATGAGAAGGCCTTGCCCCGCGGTCGGCTCTAGACGAAAATGTGCACTTTCCCAAGAGCTCATTCCCCAAGTCTGAGTAACCCTCCCATGACTCATTGATCTTAATATAAAACAGATCGGATTTCCATTCGTGTAGTAAAACCCCTGGTGGCCCTGGTGGTGGGAAATGTTTAATTTGCCTTCTGGCCTCAATGACGTAGATTACACCTTTCTGACTTCTCCTGCAGCTCATGAATAATGTTTTACTTAGCATTTAGCCTACAGGTGGAAGAGAGGACTGCTTTTTCTGTCTGGAAAAATAAGGAAATGAATACTTTTGCTCCCAGGCAGGTATGATTGGCTACTCTCCATGGGGCCTGTACACATTAGGTCGAGTATACAGGATGGATATTGCAGGAAGCAGGCCTTGGGTCCTGTTCAAAGCGCTCATCTCTTTGGCTTGATATGCAACACTCGAGTGCGATTGGGCTCTTCCCGAACACGGCTCAGCTGGCCCGCGTGTGGTCCAGATTCGGAGCGTCGTACCGTTCCGCCGGGAGCTGTCAACGACTGAAAGGCATTCCTGCCTGATGAAAAGCTATCGGAGGATGAATGCTGAGAGGACTTGCCAAGTCCTCTTCTCGGAGAGAGAGAACAGGCCTTCGCGTTTTCCTTATATCTTAATATGAGCCAGAGGGAGGGAATGGATGGGGATGGATACTTTTCACCAAAGATTCATTCCTGATTACTGCATTGCTTGAATAAGAAGAGGGATGTATACTTTGACCGTGACATGAACAACGACTGGATCAAATCCTCTTAACAGTATACAGCTTTATATTACACATGAAGCAGCATGCGGTCCCACATGTACATCCTCCATGGTTTTTACTTTTCAGGGTTATTCAATTACCTCTGATCCATGCCACTGTTGCCATCGTGTCACAAGGCACTTCTCATTCACGCTTCAAACAGTCTGCGATCCCCTTCAGCGTGTCAGGATAAAGGCATGGCTTCAATCAGCATCGCTCAAAGCCTTTGTGTTTGGTTCCCCGGGCCYCTAAAAGAGCTATGGCATCCAGGGAGGGGGGAGGGGGGGGGCGTGATGGATAAATTAGCTGCTGGTTCAAAGTTTAATTGAATCCAGATTCTAAGCCTCTGCCAGAGTGGTGAAAAAAAGGAGCTGTATGCGCCTTTGTTCGGGTTCCATCCAGGCTTTTAAACCTTTTCTTAACAGGAAACTCATGAGTTCTTCAGAGCCAGCTCATTAACCCCATGCAGCCAGGAAGGGCCGTGACATGAAAGAGCTTCTAGGAGCGATGGGTCAAAGGTGACCTGACCACAATGTCATATTGTCTTCCTCACAACATAAAGCAGATGAGTGGCTCTTTGGGGGGGAGATTTCCTTGTCTCTTGGTAGTCAAGGCGCAATGAAGATTGCATGTGACTTTTGAGGATTTTTTTGTCTTTTTTAATTGATAACATCCAATTTTATAGGCATGGACAGGCAAGTTTTGTGTTGTCGTGACAAGATTATTTTCCAGATGTATTGAGCACTCGGAGTTTACCGTCATTTCCAATCTTATTCCTTTCATTTACTGTAAGAAAACTTTAGAATGGACCGGTGGGATGCTAAAAAGTTCACGCTCTTTCACCCACACTCAAGCTCATTTATACATATGACATTTTCCCCACCCACTTATCTATTTGTGCCGAAAAAATGATGACCTGCCAAATTCCGCCAAAGCTCAGTCTATCTCTCACTGCCACACTGCTGCAAATGTGCCTTTATCTGGGGAAATAAAAGCCATATGTATGAGGGAGGGTGGACGGGTGGGAGGGGCGATTTCACCGCTTCAGTGGCTGATCTACTTCAACCCTCACAGCGCAGCAATTGAATTCCCATCCAACCCTTCCCTTAAGAGGATTTGGGTTCAGGGGAGTCAGGAGGGCAGTGCACTCTGGGAGGGGGGGGGGGGGGGGGGGTCGGCAGTACGGAGAGGGTGGGCAGCGAGGAATAGGGAGGGGAAAAAAGGAGGGAGAGAGTTAGTGGAGAGAGAGTTGCCATAGGGGTGATGACGCGAGTTCCTCTGAGAGCATGATGTTGACTATGATGTTCTCAATGATGCTGACTATGATGTTGACAATGATGTTGACAATGATGCTGAATATGACGCTGACTATGACGCTGACTATGACGCTGACTATGACGCCGACTATGACGCCGACTATGACGCCGACTATGACGCCGACTATGACGCCGACTATGATTGCGACTATGATGCTGACTATGGATGCTGACTATGATGTCACTATGTTGATTATGATGCTGACTATGATGCCTGACTATGATGCTGACTATGATGTTGAAAATATGATGCTGACTATGATGCTGACTATGAGCTGACTATGATGTCTGAATATGATGTTTGACTATTGAGCTGACTATGATGCTGTTAACTATGATGCTGTGCTGACTATGATGTTGAATATGATGCTGACTATGATGCTGACTATGATGCTGACTATGAGGAGGAAGGGGAAAATAAATGGTGAGAGGTTGATGAAGGGAACGAGGACACACAGTCAGTACCGGCAGAGGGAGGAGGCGCAGGAGGAAACATTAATGGTGTAAGGGAGGGATGGATGACTCGGGGCGAGGGCGTCAGGTGGTGTCCTCTGATCACATTATACAGGGCTAATACCAGCAGAGGACACAAACCGACGCAGGCACAAAAAAATAACTGGAGCATCGACCCGGTCTCAGCACAACCTGCAAGAACAGTGATCCAGGACCAGGGGGGTTAGTAATTAYCTGGTCGGCGTAGCCATGCCCCGTCGCTACGTTCAAACACTGATCCAGAGACAGGTCTAAAGTTTCACACCGAGGCACCAGACCTCACCGCAAGCTACAAATGTTGACCGCACTATGAGGTAAGATGGAAACAATAACAACCTTAAAGGCATGTTCAAGTCAAGAGGCAACTTATGAAGACTGGGAAGCCAATATTCATGTAATAGCCGATTAATGAGGCATGATCCCAGCAAGGCCCTGGGAGCTGGGATAGTGGCCTTATAGGTTTGCACAGTCACAGACTACTCAACAGTGCATCATAGAGACATTAAAACATTGACCTAAACCTCAGCTGGCCAGATGCTCATAGAACAAAGCTGCTCTCTAATGCCACAGCTTTAAATATGTTTTGGTAACTGCGGTGCTGGGGACACACCTACTACCCTTTCACACAGTTACACAATTACTGGGTGGATTATCAGTTTAGGACGTCACCCGGGGTATAGTGGCACATGCTGAAGATTAGCTGCCACGGCCAGCGTTCAGGGAGCGATTCACAGGAAGAGATCAAACGGCGCTCTACAGAGAGGAAGCCATTTGAACGTGTGCGTGACGCTTGACAGAACACTGCCGCTCCATCCGAGTCGGTTCCCGACGTTTGTTGAAACAAACTGCTCCACAACAAAAGGGAAATCATTTCCTCCCCATGTTTTACATGTGCACCCCAGCTGCTGGGAGTCAACTGGTAAACGCTGTAGCCRCAGTTAGTTCACAAAGCAGGGGTAAACAACTCACAAGGCTCTGGACAATATCATCGACACATTATGTAGACATCTTTTGTAAACCAGCCACAATAGACCAGCCTTTTCCGGTCACAGTTTATTGTACTTCGTGCAATAAAGTTATCAAATGACAAAGGCCATAGGCATATAAGCTACCCTCGGACTATAAATATCAGGGCTTTTACAAAAAGCAGGTTTGCTTGGATTCTATGGAGCTTTTATGTGACTGTTCAAAGCAGCGCTTTAGCCCTGAGCTCATGTTTGAGCAAGATGAGGCAAAAGGTCTCATTCATATTCCATTCTGTGTAAATAATTGAGTTGTGGCTACAGAAATAGGTCCTGTACGAGTACCACGGCGTGGCTTCTTTCTCAATCTTTAATGATTATGTGGCAGAAAGAGCATTTTCCCCCCGTCAGGGCCCTTGGAGAAGCCCACTTTATCAAGACATAAAACACACTTTTGATCAAGAGACATACCCACGCACGCACACACAGCCAGAACTTCCAAAAAAGGACCATTTTGTCCTCCGTCAGGAACCACTGATTGTCATCGCTGACAAAACTGTGCAGCTAAAAACAGCTTTAATGTATCTGCCAAACCTCACTCTCGCTTCACAGCCCAATTATATCCCTCTGCTGTAATTCCTGAAGAATGTGCGGTTATGAAGTCCGCAGTCTAGCTTTCCCTGAGTTCCTGAAACAACACAAGGCCCCTGTGCTCCACCCTCTGTCTTACTGCCTCCATATGGACGGGCAGAAGATGCTGAGGATACAGTAGAAGAAGCCTTCTGATTGGTCCCAGAGACACACTGAGCACCTGTTTTCATTGGTTACCAGAAAGTTCAAACACAACATTAGAGCCTTTGAATAGGTCTCAGTAACTGGTATGCGAAACACTTTGAAATGCCGGACCTCTAAGCAGGAACAGAAGAGATGTATTGTGCTGAAAAGCTGGAGAGCAGAGATTGTGGTGGTAGACACCACACTAAAGGGGAGCCACGACTATACCCCACACAAGTACAGATGTCTTCAAAGTATTTGTAGCCTAGACCCCAACAAAACCTGTCAAGATGCCTTACGTGGTCAATAACTCACACGTAGTGATGGGAAGCCACACAAAAAGACAAAAGGGTAACAGAATGCTTCAAAAGATGCCATGAACTCCAGAACATTCTGAGGAGGTTCGGAAGACTGTACGTCTGTACGTAATATCCAGGCCCAGGCACTGGCTGGTAGGGTAGGTCATGTCTGGTATTTTACTAAGTCTTGGTGTTGGATGCGTTCTGGGAGACAGCCACGAGGCTCCATTTTCTTTTGAGGATATCCTGGGTCTGGAGTCAGGGAAGTCGGCCATCATTCCAGCCAGCCACTGAATCACTTGATTAAACAAATTATTGTCATCAAAGTCATCAAGCCTCACTCCTCCAGGCTAACCGGTTTAAGCATAGCATGACAATGCCAAGATTAAAAAAGCAATGACCTTGGCCCAGTCTCTCCGAAATCAGGGATGGGAGAAAACGGAGCTATGATCTACACACTATCAAAAGGTGACAGATCGGGAAAGTGGATTTCCAATGAGGTCACTGGGGGCCAGAATTTGTGGAACGCCATCCACAAAACTCTTGTTTGTTTGGAGGCTTTCCTTRAAATGTTACACCCATTAAGACTTTGCGCTCGCCTCAAAAGGAGAGCGAGGAAATGAGCGTGTCAGTGGCATTTGTATTTAAAATCAAAATGGATTCCATCTCACACGCTTCTTTAACGGCTCCTCCCCCGTTTAATAAAAAAGTGCCCTCGTTCTCTCTCTCGGTACTGGGAGCGTTTCGGGACACTGGACATGGCTGGACACCTGAGTCAGAGATGGCACTATATCAGGTTTTGTTCAGCTCTAAAAAAAATTATACAAGTGTACCGTTTTTCATGCTTCTATACCAAAGTGAACAACTGGACTATTTGGACAGTGTGTCTGCCACCGCTACCCTGGAGAATCAAACTAAAGAACCTCTGAAAAGGGCATTTCAGTCATGACAGGAGATGCAGGAAGCTGTATACTTGCTTCTAAAAACGCCCAAGATTGAGGATAATAGAATGTAGCTTTTTTTTACAAAACACAAAAAGGTTTAAAACATCTTTGTACAGCAGAACCAAATCTGAATTGGTGGCATTTTCGCAGAGAGCAAGAGAGTAAAAAAATAGCTGTGCCTTGGAGGGCAATTATTAGTTTGAAAAACATTTCCCTACGGTACGGTGTACCTAGACAGAGAACTAAAGTACTTCCTGTTTTTGTCAAACTGTTCCTATGACAACCACTACTCTTTGCTGAATATTCATGACTGCTCCATTAAATTCAATGCCAATGAGTAGAAACGTTTACACATGACGACAGCATTTGGATGAGGAGGTGCTATTTTGAAAGCCTCTAACGAATCTTTACGGAAGTTCCTCAAAACCCTCTGGAATCTGGGAGATTTCTCACGACAACAACATGACATTACAGTGTTGCACTGAATCAAGTCAGGGTTTATAATGGAAACAGCAGATATTAAAGTACAGTTTTCTGCTTGGCGGAGCACAGTACAGATTTCAATTAGGTGCTTTTTAGAACCGATAAAACATGCTCATAAATATGAGTGAGCACAGATGTGTTAAATGCAGGCATGTTGTTTTCCAGAACAATCTTGGGAGCGGGATGGAAAAATTCAATTGAAGTCATGACTTCATCATATATCCCCCATTTTTGGATAACACCCCACAGATGAAGCACATTCCCACTGTCTATACAGGAGAACACAGCCAATAGGGAGAAGGAGAGGTTTCCCAGGCAGCAGATATACAACAAGCTTGACCACAAACTATGAAACTCTGAGCCAATAAGATTTCTGTAACTTAGTGTGGCGTGCGTGTGCCCAAGTTCGGGCAAGGAGATGGAGAGTGTTGGTCAAAGTTTCTGTTTTTAATTAAGTGACATGAGAGTAACTCCGTGCCACATAAAATACAATTTGTACACCATCACTGTAACGATGTACGCTGAGAGTCGGGAAGCAAGTTCAGGGAGTGAGTGTTCTTTTTTCTTTTTCTAAGGGGTGGATCAGCTTAATGTTGCAGAAAGAATGTTGCTTCCATCAATGTAATTGTCTGCATCATTTCCAATCCCCCATATACAGTGGGGCAAAAAAGTATTTAGTCAGCCACCAATTGTGCAAGTTCTCCCACTTAAAAAGATGAGAGAGGCCTGTAATTTTCATCATAGGTACACTTCAACTATGACAGCCAAAATGAGAGAAAGAAATCCAGAAAATCACATTGTAGAATTTTTWATGAATTTATTTGCAAATTATGGTGGAAAATAAGTATTTGGTCACCTACAAACAAGCAAGATTTCTGGCTCTCACAGAACCTGTAACTTCTTCTTTAAGAGGCTCCTCTGTCCTCCACTCGTTACCTGTATTAATGGCACTGTTTGAACTTGTTATCAGTATAAAAGACACCTGTCCACAACCTCAAACAGTCACCACTCCAAACTCCACTATGGCCAAGAACAAAGAGCTGGTCAAAGGCACCAGAAACAAAATTGTAGACCTGCACCAGGCTGGGAAGACTGAATCTGCAATAGGTAAGCAGCCTGGTTTTGAAGAAATCAACTGTGGGAGCAATTATTAGGAAATGGAAGACATACAAGACCACTGATAATCTCCCTCGATCTGTGGCTCCACGCAAGATCTCACCCCGTGGGTCAAAATGATCACAAGAACGATGAGCAAAAATCCCAGAACCACACGGGGAGACCTAGTAAATGACCTGCAGAGAGCTGGGACCAAAGTAACAAAGCCTACCATCAGTAACACACTACGCCGCCAGGGACTCAAATCCTGCAGTGCCAGACGTGTCCCCCTGCTTAAGCCAGTACATGTCCAGGCCCGTCTGAAGTTTGCTAGAGAGCATTTGGTGATCCAGAAGAAGATTGGAGAATGTCATATGGTCAGATGAACCAAATATAACTTTTTGTAAAACTCAACTCGTCGTGTTTGGAGGACAAAGAATGCTGAGTTGCATCCAAAGAAACCATACCTACTGTGAAGCATGGGGGTGGAAACATCATGCTTTGGGGCTGTTTTTCTGCAAAGGGACCAGGACGACTGATCGTGTAAAGGAAAGAATGAATGGGGCATGTATCGTGAGATTTTGAGTGAAAACCTCCTTCCATCAGTAAGGGCATTGAAGATGAAACGTGGCTGGGTCTTTCAGCATGACAATGATCCCAAACACACCGCCCGGCAACGAAGGAGTGGCTTCGTAAGAAGCATTTCAAGGTCCTGGAGTGGCCTAGCCAGTCTCCAGATCTCAACCCCATAGAAATCTTTGGAGGGAGTTGAAAGTCCGTGTTGCCCAGCCACCAGCCCCAAAACATCACTGCTCTAGAGGAGATCTGCATGGAGGAATGGGCCAAAATACCAGCAACAGTGTGTGAAAACCTTGTGAAGACTTACAGAAAACGTTTGACCTCTGTCATTGCCAACAAAGGGTATATAACAAAGTATTGAGATAAACTTTTGTTATTGACCAAATACTTATTTTCCACCATAATTTGCAAAGAAATTCATAAAAATCCTACAATGTGATTTTCTGGATTTTTTTTCTCATTTTGTCTGTCATAGTTGAAGTGTACCTATGATGAAAATTACAGGCCTCTCTCATCTTTTTAAGTGGGAGAACTTGTACAATTGGTGGCTGACTAAATACTTTTTTGCCCCACTGTATATTTTACCCCAAAAATATATCCATACACGCCATGCATACATATACACATAATACATACACATACCTATATAGACATACATACTTTTTTTAGGAATATACCTTTATTATTATTCCCCCGCAAACCCTACCACCGATCCCCCAATTGGAGTAAACTAATAAACACTTCTGCTTCTACCTTCAATTTATACATCTTATACCCATTTTACAGACACAGTCTACTTTATAATAGTTCTCTCTTGTTTGTTCTTAGTCCTTCCTCTATTTCTGATGTCCATCCAATTTGATTTCTATTTGTAACTGTGCTATTTCACAAAAGTTCCGAACCTATATACATTTTACAGATCCCGTGTGCTTTACATTGTTTATCTTGTTATTAGTCCCACCCTTCAGCTCCATTCAACCCCTCCCATCTATCTCTCAACATCATCCATTTTGGATTTCTATTTGCCATATATTTTTCGACTGTGCTGTGATGCTTCACAAAATAATTGAACCTTCCTATTCTCATAGCTTCTACAGATTGTAAATTAAAAATAAACATTTTTGCTAAAATAATTATTATATTATTGATTGATTGACTATGGCTTTTCAARTCACCCAGTATTGCTATCTGTAGCGTTAGTTCTAGGCAAATGTTGCAATTCTTCAGCCATTCCTGGACCTGTGACCAAAAACGAGCTACATATGGACAATAAGAAAATAAATGATCTAATGACTCTGCCTCCTCACAGCAGAATCTGCAGAGCTGGGAAGATTGTATCCCCCATATATATAACATTATATTAGTTGCAAGAATTTTGTATAGCAATTTAAATTGAAAAATTTGAAGTTTTGAATCCGGCGTTGTTTTGCGTATCAATTCATAAACCATGTGCCATGGAATGGGTACATCGAAAATCTCTTCCCAACTATTTTGCAATTTATATGGCACAGCTGTCAGTTTTTTGGTCCTTAAATGAAATTGGTATAAGTTTTTATTTATCACACTTTTCTTTAACCATTTATTTTCTTTAATACAGGGCCGACATACAAGTTCCTTACTTTTTTCCCCTTCTACTTGCCTCTTCCATTTTTGTGGTAATGCTGCAATTAATTGGTTGTAATTTTGGGTAGAGCAGACATTTCCATATGTCTGTGTTAGCTGCATGTGTGACATAACTCCACCAGTCCTATTTATGAAATCATTCACTAAAATTATAATTTTTTTAAACATTTCTTCGATAAATACAGTTTTTTATTATCAATTAGTATATTTGAATTTAACCACAATATTTGTTGTACTATTTGTTCCGTCCTTTCTGGTGGATTAAACTGAAATTGCAAACAACTTTCTAAGGCTTGTTTAAAAAATAAAGATATTTTGGAGATTATTTCCTTTTCAAACAACCGAAAGTGAGCAGGTGTAATCTGAATAAAGGGGAAAAGGCCCTTCTTGAACATAGGATGAGACATTCTTACCAATTTACTAGAGAACCAGTATGGATTTAAGTATTACTTTTGTATGACTGATGCCTTTAGTGAGAGGTCTAATGCTTTAATATTTAATAATTTCTGCCCTCCGAATTCATATTCGTTATATAAATAGGTCCTTTAAATTTTATCTGGCTTGCCGTTCCAAATAAAATTGAATATTTTTTGTTCATATAATTTAAAAAGCAGGTCACTAGGTGTAGGCAAAACCATAAGCAAATAGGTAAACTGTGATATGACTAAAGAGTTAATCAGGGTGATTTTTCCACAAATAGACAGGTATTTTCCTTTCCATAGTAGCAAGATTTTATCTATTTTTGCTAACGTTCTATAAAAATGTATTGGAGTGAGATCATTTCTTTCTTTTGGGATTTGTATACCGAGTATGTCCACATCTCCGTCAGACCATTTAATTGGTAAACTACATGGTAATGTAAAATGTGCATTTTTTTGTGATCCAATACGTAATATKGTACATTTATCATAATTTGGTTTTAATCCAGAGAGGATAGCAAAAGTATCTAGATCCTTTAAGAGGCCGTGGAGAGACTCTAATTGTGGTTTTAAAAGAAAACATGAATCATCAGCGTACAATAACACCTTAGTTTTTAAGCCACGGATTTCTAATCCCTTAATATTATTGTTTGATCTAATCTTAACAGCTAACATTTCGATGGAGCGAGTGTTTTAATAAATAAATTAAACAAACAAGTAAACACAAACAAAGCACAAACATGACCCAGGAACAGAAACAATGACAACTGGGGAAGAAACCAAAGGTTTCTCCATCCGCAGGACGCCGACCAAGATGACGATCCTGGGGATCAGGAGCGGACTGGTTACCTCTGCTAAGGTGTGGGAACCTGTCAATCCAGCTGAGGCGCGGGAGCATGGCGMCCTGACAGTACCCCCTCCCCGGTGCGTTCGGCTCCAGCTACAGGACGCCAACCACAGGGACCATCCCGGGGATCTGGAGAGGACTGGTCGCCTCCGCTGAGGCGCAGAAACCTGAGGAACCGGCTGAAACCTCCCCGGTTGCCTCGTTCGAGGCACGGGAACTTGTTCACCCAGCTGAGGCATGGGAGCCTATCGAGCCCGCTGAGGCATGGGAGCCTATCGAGCCCGCTGAGGCATGGGAGCCTATCGAGCCAGCTGAGGCATGGGAGCCAATCGAACCCGCTGAGGCATGGGAGCCAATCGAGCCCGCTGAGGCATGGGAGCCTATCGAGCCCGCTGAGGCATGGGAGCCTGTCGAGCCAGCTGAGGCATGGAGGCCTATTCGAGCCCGCTGAGGCATGGGAGCCTATCGAGCCAGCTGAGGCATGGGAGCCTATCGAGCCCGCTGAGGCATGGGAGCCTATCGAGCCAGCTGAGGCATGGGAATCCGACAAACCGGCTGAGACCTCCCAGGTAGCTCCGGCTACAACACCCGGACCCGACATCACCTCCAACAAAAAAGAAAACAACAACAAAAAAAACACTCCCTGATGCTTCCCTTTGTTGAGTCGTCATTCTGCAACGATGTGCGCTGAGAGTCGGGAAGCTAGTTCAGGGAGTGAGCGTTTTAATAAATAAATGAAACCAACAAGTAACACAAACAACGGACAGACATGACCCAGGAACAGAAACAATGACGACTGGGGAAGAAACCAAAGGGAGTGACATATAAAGGGCAGGTAATCAAGGAGGTGATGGAGTCCAGGTGAGTGTCATTCTGTGCAGATGCGCGTAACAAGGKTGACAGGTGTGCGCCATAACGAGCAGCCTGGTGACCAAGAGGCCGGAGAGGGAGCACACGTGACAATCACATACAATTTTGAGGTTTCATTTGACCTCACTCAAAACAACGATCGAATGCGTTGCATGACAATAAGTCCAATGAGCGTTCAAAATATCAACGGGAGATAATAGCATGCCAATGAATTTTTGGATCATTCATTTTTCATTTCATTGGAATGATTCAAAGCAGAAATGGCTTTTTTGACCCAATACAATGGGCATTTCTCTTGGCAACTGAGGTTTACTGGGGATAGTATGAGGCAGATGTGTGATCATGTGCTCAAGCTAGACACTTAACTTTCATTACTGTCCTAACTAGCCTAATCCAGCACCATCCTGCTCGGCACATGGGTCTGCCCCCCCCCCCCCAAAGTCAGACGTTCTCAAGCATTCCTCACAGTAAAGCACCAGACGGAGGGAGACCAAATTCACACTCTCCTCTTCATTGAAAGTGTAACCAGGCTGCAGGAATGATAGTACAGGAAGAAAGCAGACAGGTTAAACACAGGGTTTTTTCCCTGATTTTCTTTTCTTCGTCACAACCACAGAACCTCCACTACAATCCTCTGAAGGAACTTTTCATTTGCTAAGCTAATTAAGGAGAGCGAGAGAGCGAGAGAGAGAGAGAGAGAGAGAGAGAGGCTGCTTTATAAACAGTTACTGTTTTCAACAAAAACTTGACATCCACGTTAATAAAGGTGAGGAGTCGCTAGTTTGTCAAATTGTGGCTCCTTGCTGTCTACACATGCATGGTGGCAGGGGCCAAAGTTAAACCACCGTCCATGTGCTTCCTCTCCCTAACGCGTTTCCCCATGCCTGGAAGGCTGGACTTTGTCTTTAATAAAGACAAACAAACACACACACACACACACAACCTCAGCCTCATGAAAGAATCCCTTCCAAATAGTCAAGAGAGGGTGGAGGGAAAAGCTGTTCCTTTCAAACAAACGCACGTACGTCCTGCAGATGCTCGCGAGGCATACGCAAACACTCCCTTCTTGAGTGTCAGCAAAGCAGAGCGTTGTGCTGCATCTCTCTTCTTAAAAAAAACAACAACATTATTTTCAGCTGTCTTAATATGGAATAATAACGCAACTGTTCCCAGGGTAACTTAAGACGCAGCGGTTATGACAAGCAGCGTCTTAGCCTTGGGGGTGGGGTCTACAAAGCAGGGCTGCGTGCGTGGCTGATGACAAAAGAAGAGCGCATGGGGACAGATGCTTTCCTTCAGAGGCCCAAGGAGCCCGGGCCTGCAGAGTCCATTAGAGATGACATAACGCTTGGCAGATAGGGGAGATTGAAAATGCTAACTTTGAAAGGTCACACCCCTCACCCCGTTTGACCTAAAATCCTGAAATTAGGTACATAGGTCCCTCTCCTTACAAGGAACAAATGTCTCAGGGACCGATAAGGTCAGCCATGATAGATTTTCCGCCATTTAGAATTTTGGGCTAAACTTTTAAAACGCTACTCTTCTGGTAACGAATGACCGATCTGCACGAAACTTGATGTGTGGCATCTATAGACAAAGGTCTCTCGATGCAATATTTTCCCGACTAGTACCTAAAACCACAGGCCACTATTGACCAATAAACATTCACGTGGGGTTGGTCTAGCACATAAATGCATATAAATCAGTCAAGGATATTCATATTGTAACAACACAGTTGCAAACACTATAACTGGCGCTATAATGGGGAAATTTTTATATTTTTGACTCAGAGTGATGAAATTTGGCACACATGCTCAGGGATATGAGTCTAGCTAACCCACGCGATATCACAGACACCGCTGGCCTGATTTTGACCAAACTTGGGTGAATGATGAGTCTTGCCATAGAGATCTGGCATTTACAAAATTACACTGATTGGCCCAATGGGAGCGCTGCATAATTTGTGGGGACGACAACATGTTTACTGTTCATTCAATATTTCTTAAATTATAGATGATGCACTTTTTTTTTTATAAAAGGAGGATGGATAAAGCCCTCTTATAGCCACTTTAAAAGAGACTGCGAGTCTGGTTCTTAAAACTGCACAGAGTCAGGGTGTACAAATATTCCGGTCAAAACATTCAGAGAAGTTGCAAGAATCTACAGGAATATCAATAAAGTTGGTTGAAAATTGTATACTGTATCTAGAGGAATAGGAAATGAAAAAGGCCTGGCATCTGTGGTTCTGGGCCTGCTAGTGAATGCAGGTTGTGTATTKATGTTGCTATTGTCTTCTTTAATACAGAAGCCGAAGACAGCCTCAGGTGTAGAGCTGGCAGGAGTGTGGGGTGATCTGGCGGTCAGCTAGCAACCTGTGCTACGCGGGCACAACATTACTTCAAATCAGTGAACACAAAACAAATGGCCAACAAAATGAAGCTCTGAGGTGCTGTGTAGTTCTACCCATGGATACATCTCCCCTGACCTCTTTGTTTACGTGCCAGTGTTATTTAAGGGCACGGGATCATAAAGCATACAATACACATCTATAAGCGCATCATGAACATTGCTTTATGGCTACATAGCATTATAACAACGTAATGTAGGTATGCATGCATTTATGGTGTGCTTATAGATGTGTCATTCCTTATGATATACAGTTTGTAAACAAATCACATATTTTGTTATATACAAAGTGTATAGACAACCTCAAAAGTGGAACGGAATTTTTTTGTTTATCCCACTTATTTTCCTTGAATGTCCCAAGATTCCTTGGCCAATTCCATTTTTGAGTTATTCCTTTGAGGTCCTGCATCAGACACTGAGACAGTGCTACCCTCACCTAAATCATCCATTTGAAAGGAGGTGAACACCCACGCTTCCCACCAATACCTGACAAAAATTGACCTGCTCGCACATCTGGCAACTAGCGGGAACCCAAAACATAGCTAGGGCCCAACCTTCTTCGCATCCGGGTTCCAGGAAATAAAGTCACTGGGGAAAAAATTGCAGCGGGCATTATATATCACCTTCGACTACAGCTCTGTCCAAATTGACACACTATTCCCTATACCTAGTGCACTACTTTTGATGAGGGCCCATGGAGCTCTGGTCGAAAGTAGTGCACTAGACACGGAATAGGTTGCCATTTGGTCCCATGTTGCTCAGTTGGTAGAGCATGGCGCTTGCAACGCCAGGGTTGTTGGTTCAATTCCCACGGGGGACCAGTACGAGAAAGTATAAAAATGTATGCACTCACTACTGTAAGTCGCTCTGGATAAGAGCTTCTGCTAAATAGACAATTTGGGGCGAAGACCCCAGCTGAAATGTCTTATCTAAAGGGTACAGCAACGACTGTGCTTGATGGCGTGTGGTAATTAACTGCAGGTTGGCATTTATTGTTATGAATCTTGCCCCGGAGGCAGCTCTGTAGAGCAGCTGGCACAGTTACAAAGTCATAAAATCTGATTTTAAACATTTTAAACCCTAACCTTAACCACACTGCTAACCCTAATGCCTAACCTTAAATTAAGACCAAAAAGCTAATTTCCCCCCAGGAATTTAAACAATAGAGACAATTTTGACTTTGCAGCTGGCACATCTAGCGGAATTCACTCAGTTCTGCCTCCAGGGCGAGATTCATGACAATAAACGTCAACCTGATAATTAACACATAGATTAGCCTGGTGGTTATCAGCCAAACCACTTGATTGTCATGTCAACAGGGGTGCCAACATTGAGAATCAATGTCACGCGTCGAGTTTCATTGAGGCGGAAATACGCCTCTCACCGCTGCAGGGTACACACAGATAGAGAGAAGCGATAGATTGATAGGGGGAAGGGAGAAGGAGGGGGTTTATGATAGTCAAACATACATGGTGCAGTAGCAATTTGTGTGTGTCGTTGCCATGCCCACAAAGCCATGGAGCATACCTTGGTAGGCTACAACCCAAAGGACCGARGGGTCAAAGAAAATGACAGGTCGCGGGGCTCTCTTCACAACTGCCTGATGCCAGTGTTCTTCAAAACAACACAAATACAAAAGTAACACGGCCACTTTTGTGGTTTTGTGAGCTTTGACTTGCTCTCTGATAGTATCCAAAGGAGGGAGACCTTATGAGTCAAGCAGACACAAGGGCTTCTGGTTCTGAGGCTCGTCTATTAAAAACATGCACTCTGGGGGGGTGACGTCGTGCAAAACAATGACTCGTTAAAACACTGGTGGCTGAATCAGCTAATTGGACAACCATCCGGAGAGGAACGGAGCCAAGTGACAAGTCTGTAAGCCACAGAGAAAACAGCGGGACACGTTGACTAAGAGTTCAGTTAAGGCACGCAAATACATGAAAGACACAAATGCTCAATTATATTTTCCCAAGTCCATTCCAGCATTCTAGACAATTTGTGGGATAATCAGTGGGCCCCAATTATATTACCAAACATGAGGATATAGAAACAGCATAATCACATAATAGTACGTTTGGATATCTATAATAAAAGAAATACCATACATGTCTCGAATATGTTTGGCTCTAATGCGGACTTTCCACTGTAACACCAGTGTTMCACTTAAGCCATAAGGCCCAAGGGGGTGTGGTATACGGCAAATATACTAAGTCTACGGGCTGTTTTGAGCGCGATGCAACGTTGAGTGCCTGGATACAGCCCTTAGCCGTGGTATATTGGCCATATACCACAAACCCCCAGAGGGGCATTATTGCTATTATAATCTGGTTACCAGCGTAATTAGAAGAGTAAACAATACGATTTGTGTGCATATCCCGTGGTACCAAGGCTCTTAGCCAATCAATATTCAGGGCTCACCCCCCCCCCCCCCTCTCTCAGTTATAACAGTGTATACACCCTTATGTTGCACTAGGGAAATTGTGTTTTGAGGACTAGTGGAGAGCAGCTTCAACGTAATCAAAACAGTATGCCTTGTGAGGTGTTAAAGTTCACAGTTAGCTACTGTTATCTAAATGCCAGCTGAAAAGTACCAGTGGCTTGGCGTTGGCCCCACCCACGTGAGAGCAGGTCTGCCGGAGCCATGGGTCCAATGAGACACGGATACAGCCCGTGTAAACGGGAACAGAAAAGTCTGAGCCTTTTGGGTAATACACGAGGTAAACAACCTATTGTTACCCTGCCATAAACACCATATTTAGCCCTCACTAAAGTCTTTGTCAGCATTAGAGTATCTTATAGGGTTGTCTGGAGTTGTGTCTTACTCTGATAACCAAAACGGTCAACTGTGCTGGGCAACGGAACATAACGTAGCATAAGGATGTATATGGCTAGGTTACTTTCCTGTGTTTGAATAGGCTAGGCACGTCGACGCAGCCAAAATGATTTTGGAAAGGCTGCATGCAGCAATAGCGTTTATTTTGCATTTCACAATAATAACATATGAATTGGCCATTACATCTAAACGACAAAGCTTCGTAAATGGAACCAGGTTAGGTTGTATTACCTCCAAAGGCCAACTGATAACAGGTAACGTTAGCTTACAATAAGCAGTGATTTGTAAAAGTATTCTTGTTATTTCCATCCAGAAAGGGTTCCTCTGTTTGACCAGCAACCTGCCACGTACGTAGAAATGATAGTTTCGGAGATGTTCAAATACTGAAATTAAACTAGACAAACTCTAAAAAGAATATGTATCTCTTCAAAGCAAACTATGAACGTTGAAACATTGTCAGCATAGACAAACTTGACCGGCCAAAGAAAAATATATGTAATATTGACTACAGTTCAAGAACTACCGCTGTCCGAAATTAAATTCACATTGCTCTTGAGTTGTAATATGATAGGCTACAATGTGTCACATTCAGGACAACAATAGGCTACAGTCACAATTGCTTCAAGTACGTTACTGTGTAACATACAAGTGTGAGTGGTCCCAGATTCGAAGTTGTTCTCTCCCATCTAACGTTACCCCGCAAGCAAATCGAAATTGTTCACTTTTAAAAACTTACCCTTTCCCCCGAGAGAAAGGCCGTCATGCCGAGGGTCAAAATTATCCAAATGTTCCTCATTATTCCTTCAATAAAATGTGTAGATACAGCCAAAATACCAAATATTCTTCCTTCTCTCCCTTCCCTCTTCTGTTTGCGACTATCCCCCTCTCCCCTTGCAACCTCGCTCCAGTCCTTGCGTTTCTCTCACTCTAGAGTGGAATACCGGATACGTGTTGCGTTTTCTTATTCCGCCACGCACTTTTTCCTACAAAAAAAAATAGATTTTGAGTCAAATTGCTGCGTAGGACATTTGACTTGGTTGTTTCACAGTTGAATCCGGACTTCTATTCACTTATAATATAGTTCCGTTAAACTCGCTACGATTCGGCCATTTCACACTTCACAGAAACTCAACCGTGTGCAGAGAGAGAGAGTCGGGAAGAAAACACAGGACAGATAAGGAAGAGATCGTGCAATGATTGACAGTTCCTCTGACCATATGGGTGCATCGTTCAAGCCAAGAGCATTTTCTATCTACATCATTACAACGCACTGCCATCAAATGAAATATCCTATTGCTTGCATCTAGATGTACTTTATTGACGTTTCAGTCATTTAGCAGACGCGCTTATCCAGATAGACGTTCGGTTGTGAGCGCATACTCTTTTAAGTACAAGTCCCAAATGGGTATCGAACCCACAACTGTAGCATTGCAAGCACCAAGCTATATCAACTGTGCTACATGGGACACGATATACAGAAAACATCATTTAATAGCTTACATAATGATCAAATGTTGTTTCGTGTTCCAGAAAAGTACAGTTACCATTAGTCAACTATAATATAATTTATCATCTTAATTTGTGGGTTATAATTATCTGCATCTTCTCTCCAACGGAGAGGCATAAATAACCATTAAATCATTGCAGTCATCTCGTCAGACCTTATCATTCCCCTTTAACAAAGTATTACTTTACTGAAATGACTGTGACAGCTTGAAATTATAATTGTGCTACTAACTGTTTTTCCTGATGGCCTTGATAGTCCAGAAGAGGGTCATTTTAAGCAATTTTCCAGTCAGTCCATTTCTATGGTTAATTTCCATGCAAAGTCTCCCCCTGCTGGTATAATTCACTCCTAAAGTGATATTAAATGGGATCCAGTTTTAGTTGGCCTACGGTATGAATCATAGAATCATATCACGCATAAATGACAGTATTTGAATCTTGAATGAGCACTTTGTTTAAATTGTTATGACATTCTCATACTGTGAATGACAGACATTGCTTCTAACTTACAATTAACCATGCATTCATACTTTGTATCAGGCTATATGCTTGTATATTGCCTTTCTCGCACAAATCAAATCAAATGTTATTTGCCACGTGTGCAGAATACAATGGGTGTAGATTTTACAGTGAAATGTTTGCTTACGAGTCCTTCCCAACGAGTAAAACTTGTTTGTATAAAAATAGTAGCTTGAGGAATAAAATACACAAGAATAAAGCTATATACAGGGGATGTTTAACATGATTTTTGAATGACTACCTCATCTCTGTACCCCACACATACACTTATCCGTAAGGTCCCTCAGTCGAGCAGTGGATTTCAAACACAGATTCAACCACAAAGACCAATGCCTCGCAAAGAAGAGCACCTATTGGTAGATGGGTAAAAATAAAACAAGCAGACAATAAATATCCTTTTGAACATGGTGAAGTTATTAATTACACTTTGGATAATGTATCAATACACCCAGTCACTACAAAGATACAGGCGTCCTTCCTAACTCAGTTGCTGGAGAGGAAGGAAACCGCTTAGGGATTTCACCATGAGGTCAATGTTGACTTTAAAACTGTTAATGGCTGTGAAAGGAGAAAAATTAGGATGGCTCAAAGACATTGTAGTTACTCCACAATGCTAACCTAATTGACAAAGTGAAAAGAAGGAAGCCTGTACAGAAACCAATATTCCAAAACATGCATCCTTTTTGCAAAAAGGCACTAAAGAAATACTGCAAAWAATGTGGCARAGCAATTAACTTTCTGTCCTGAATACAAAATTATCGATTGTTCAGGGAAGAGTACCACTCTCCATATTTTCAAGTATATTGGTGGCTGCATCATGTTATGCTTGTAATTGTTAAGGACTGGAGAGTTTTTCAGGATAAAAAAGTTAGTGAATGGAGCTAAGCACAGGCAAAATCCTAGAGGAAAACCTGGTTCGGTCTGCTTTCCATCAGACACTAGGAAATGAATTCACATTTCAGCAGGACAATAACATAAAACACAAGGCCAAATCTACACTGGAGTTGCTTACCAAGAAGACAGTGAATGTTCCTGAGTGGCAGTTAGAGTTTTGACTTAAATCTGCTTGAACATCTATGGCAAGACCTGAAAATGGTTGTCTAGCAATGATCAACAACCAATTTGTCAGCACTTGAAGAATTTTGGAAAGAATAATGGGCAAATGTAACACAATCCAGATGTGGAATACTCTTAGAGACTGACCCAGAAAGAATCACAGCAGTAATCACTGCCAAAAGGGGATTCTTATCTAATCAAGATATATTCATGTTTAAGTTTTCATAAATGTTTTACCCACTTTGACATTAACAGAGTATTTTGTGCAGATCCTTGACAAAAAAACATGACAATTAAATCCATTTAAATCACACTTTGTAACACAACAAAATGAGGAAGAARTCAAGGGGTGTGAATACTTTCTGAGAGCACTGTATTCAGTCTTGTTAGTGTGCATAGAGTCAATGCAAGATAGGGTCCATGCAGATAGTCTATGTAACCTTTTAATTTACATTTTTTAGCAGCCTTATGGCTTGGGGGTAGAAACCGTCTCGGAGCCTGTTGGTCTGAGAGCCAATGCTCCTGTACCGTTTGCCGGATAGCAGCAGAGTGAACAGTCTATGGCTTGCTGGCTGAAGTATTTGGCCATTTTTCGGGCCTTCCTCTGACACTGTCGGATATCGAGGTCCTGGATGGCAGGGAGCTCAGCCCCAGTGATGTTCTGGACTGTCCGAACCAGGGTGTATACACTGCATTTGCCATACCAAGTGGTGATGCAGCCAGTCGAGATGCTCTCGATGGTGCAGCTGTAGAACGTTTTGAGGATCTGAGGGCCCATGCCAAGTCCTTAGTGATGTGGACGTCTCTGACCTCCTCCCAGTAGGCCGTCTCATCGCCGTYGGCGATCAGGCCTACCACCGTCATGTTGTCAGCAAACTTGACGATGGTGTTGGAGTCGTGTGTGGCCACGCAGTCGTGGGTGAACAGGGAGTACAGAAGGGGAGAGGCAGTGTGAAGTGCAATAGAGATTGCATCATCTGTGGATCTGTTGGGGCGGTATGTGAAATGGAGTGGGTCCAGGGTGTCTGGGATGGTGGTGTTGATGTGTGTCATGACCAGCCTTTCAACGCATTTAGGCAGGTTACCTTGGAGTTCTTGGGAACAGGGACAATGGTGGTCAGCTTGAAACATGTTGGGATTACCGTCTGGGACAACAAAAGCCTTGTCACCTTGGTGCCAGACTTTTCTCTCAGCTCAGTCTCACTATCAGTTGAGAAAGGACACTGGCAAACTTCTGAGGAGGATTTTTACATAACACTGTTTTAAATTAGGAGTACAATAGACCTATACCCTTTCGTCGTCAGCACTGTATAACCCTCAACTTTATGAAACACAGTTTTCCTCTTTCCTAATCACAAGCAGGGTGATCTGCTTTTGGTCGTCTGCTTCAAACAGAAATCCCTTAACATCCCCTGTCATTGTTCAATATGGATTGTAATTACAGGCATGGCTAGTCCTTTACAAGAGGTGACATGCGTCAACCGCAAACTGTTTCAGAGAGCATAGACTTTAGGACCGCAACGTTCTAAAGAGCAGAGCAAGGGCCTAATGCGTGGAGAATAGAGGAGGCTTTGTGGGAATTTATTGAACTATTTGTCTGAAACTTTTAGTGAATATAGTTCCAAGTTTAGGGTGTTGTTCTTGAATGTGGTTGTGCTTTTTATAGCAAGACAAAACCAATACATTATGTATCAGGACAAAGATATTTTTATGGTGAAAGGTTAACTACAGCGTCAACTCTGAGTGAGTATATTGAACTCATAATAATGCTTACCAGAATTGACCAACTTAGGGTTATCTTTTTTTGATAACTTTGCATACGGCCATGCAACTATTAACTTAGGAAAATCTTTTTTGATAACTTTGCATACGACCATGCAACTATTTGGCCTACAAGTTGAATGGCCACACTGTACTTAGTACCTATAACGTGTGTCATTGTTTCTCTACTACTATCTCAATAAAACTGATCATCTTTGATAACCACTATGTCATTACTTAGCTATACGTGGTATCTGCAGATAACGGGATGGAAACAATGACTGAATTGTATTAAATAAAAGGTCCCTGTTCCCACAGTATCTGTGTAACTTAATATAATGTGTGACCCTGTATCTCCTTCCCCATGCTTACTTCTTAAGGGAATCTTCTGTGTTCAGAGTCTGGAGCGTGGTGTAACCTAGCCATTGCCAAGGCTGGTGGAATGAAATCTATAGGGGGATTTGACTCCTGCCATCCTGCCCTCCTGGTCGGATCCAGCCCGTATAAAGGAGTAGCCATGGAGGGATCAGCCTCCAGCCTCCCTCCAGCGGCCCCTTCCATCCCTGCACCCTGTGTCCCATCCCCCAGCCTCCAGAGCAGGCTCTGGCATCCCAGATTACCCAGCCAATTAGAGTGAAGGCAAAGCCCCTTCTGCCACAGTGGCTGGTGCAGCCGCAGCATGCTGAGAAGCTATGGCCCTCTGTTATACGAGGATAGGACACAGGCAGCACTGGCTGGTAGACATGCAAGTC
Organism: Salvelinus sp. IW2-2015; assembly: GCF_002910315.2. Lineage (NCBI taxonomy): Eukaryota > Metazoa > Chordata > Actinopteri > Salmoniformes > Salmonidae > Salvelinus > Salvelinus sp. IW2-2015. The sequence goes on along the minus strand of NC_036869.1, from coordinate 21,717,315 downwards.
ACCCTGGGGGAAAGAGTCATGGCAGCTGTCTTACGTCAAATGGATATAATGTATAAGTCAGTATGAAAGACGCAGGATTTACATACTGTAGCATGAGATTTACTTAGCAGTTATACATTTTACGGATGATAGTGATGCATTGAATACATACCATGGTATTTTGTGATCATTATATATGCTTTGAAACTGAACCATATACAATGATGGATTGATTGTACAGTAATACTGAAAGAGGAAATCACATTTCGTTATAGCCCAAACAACAGCACCACCTGGTGGCAAATAATAATAGTTCCTGAACATCCAAACCGTAAACAGGATATAAAAATTGTATTTCAAATGATAGCCCAGAGGCAAATGTCTTAAATGTTGAGAAAAATAATACAAAAATAAACCTGCAGGCATATGCTTTGGAAAAAGCAGCTATTTCTCTCTGCCTTGGTTCAAGGCTACAATGTGAAACTCAACACACACAGTAGCAGTGTGTGGGTAAAATCTCTGAGTTAAGCATAGCCAGGAAAAAAGCCATAATATTTTGACAACCTGTTTTGATAATTCCGTTTTTTGCTCTATAACCMATTAGTTYATACACCACTGTGATATGTATAAGGCCGAGACAACAAGAAGAGAACAGTCACACAGTGGGCAGAATCATTGGTGGAAAAAGTACACAACTGTCAAGATACCTTAATAGAAAATGACTCAAGTAAAAGTGAAAGTAAAAGTCTAAARGTATTTGGCTTTAAATATACTTAAGTATCAATAGTAAAAGTATAAATCATTTCAAATTCCTTATATTAAGCAAACCAAATGGCACAATGTTCTTGTTTTGTTCATTTATCAATAGACAGGTGCAAATTTCTGTTCTGCTGAGCGCAAAATTGAACATTGTGAAAAGTCTGTGCAACTTCCAGCATGCCTTTACTATGAACACTGAGGCTGTACCCRCTTTAGGTTAGAGTTTTAACAGTGGCCAAGTGTGCTACTGTGGCTATTTGATCATAATGTAGACCTACCAGAGTGACCTAACATCAAAAACAATGGAGAAAATGCATCCTACAACATTTTAACATGGAAATAGCTGTTCTATCATTCAGCCTACAGTAGCAGCCAATGTGTGGTGTTCAATATAGGCCTACATTCCATGAGACTTTTGAAAACAACATGCAGGGCTTGACATTAACCTGTTTATCCACTTGTCCTTCAGACAATGTGACTGAAAATGTTGTTTTGTTTTTTGATGCAAGAAACCACTTTACAAAATAAAATGCATTATTATTCCAATACCAGTATTACAGAGAATAGGCCAAATTATGCTACCCTCTGCCTATTGGCTACTTAGCTTATTCAAGCCTGTCTCAAAATACAACACTACCCCTTTAAGACAAAAAAAAAAGCTCTTTACCTGACTTGCTTTTAAAAGATTTCTATAAATGTACACATTTTGTGCTCTTGTAGGAAGCAATCACTCCCCTATTGCTGACTACAAATGTTCTATAATTGGGCTCACTAACTAGCAAAGGATATGAACTAAATGTGGACACCTGGCTACATGCAGCTCTCACTTTGATCTCAAAACAAGCGAATCTACTCACGACCACTCATGCTGTAAACACAGTCCAGTTCAAAGTGAATGGCACAGATCCATATATGGCAAGGGTCTATTTGCATATAGGCCTACTGCAGCTCTGATTGTTTATGCGGCACCGGTCTGTGTAGAATACGGGCTGGGTTGTCCATGTCAATGCAATAGAATCCTACTCCGATGCGATCTGCCTACAACAAAATCTCTTGCATAGTTAGTTTTGTTTCGGTATGTTGCATTGAAAGTGGCTAACATTGCATTGATTCGATCACAATTGCCACAGTAAAGGAAAACGTTGATAGTGTCAACAGAGAAAACTCTAGAACAGTGGTCACCAACTTCAAGATCACTTTTTGAGTCAACTTAAAAAATGGAAGCCTATGCAACATTAACCAATTAAAAACAGTACTATAGCAATGAGGTTTGTGCAGTAAGCTATAGGCCCAATACATTATCACTGCATATTGTCTTTGCTTGAATTGCCATGCCAGTGCATTGTTGTTCAGGACATWAAAAAAATGATATTTCAACATTTGAGGTAGGCTATATGATCACACCGGTAATAGAGCCGTTGTTTTATTTGTGAGGCACAGCTGAGTGAGCATACATTTAAATAATTAGCTTTGATTTTGATTTTACTGGGCTGATGGTCAATCTCAGCGGAGGGAGCGAGCAGCAGACTGAGGGTCATCCTCTCAACATCCCTCCGCTCTCCCTTTCCTCCGCTGACCAAAAACGGACACCGCCTTCCAGCTGACCGCGAAACTCGAGTTGCACCACATTATTTCTGCCTCACGCACAAATTCATGTTGTTACTCCTATGAACAGAGAAAGTGAAATATTCATTGATGTTAAAATAGACCCAAGCCGCTAATAATAACAACAGCAACTCAAGCCTATAGATACACTTTGATACTCACTCATTAGTGCTGCAGTACTTGTTGTAGCGCTGAGTGGGAAAAGGGAAGGATGTGCCTTTTATGACTTATAAAAGTGTTGAATACAAAGTGTTGACAGTGCTGAGCAGTGGAGGCTCCTCAGAGGAGGAAGGGGAGGACCAATGAAGGTTTTACAATGAAGGTCTACAGTAGCCTCAGCAGCACTCTGTAAGGTAGCACCATGTTTTAGCCAAAGGACAAAACCTAGGAGGCTCATGGTTCTCACCCCCTTCCAATGACTTACACAGTAATTATGACAACTTCTGGAGGATGTCCCTCAATCTTTCAGAGCTCTTGCAGCATGAACTGGCATGGTGTCCACCCAATCAAAGGATCAGAGAATGAATCTAGTACTGAAAGCATAAGTTACAGCTAGCTAACACTGCAGTGCATACAATGTGGTGAGTAGTTGACACAAAAAATTGAAGTTGAACTGCTAAACTGCTTTCTGACTATACACTGTGCTGCATGATTGTAGCTGGTTTACCAACGCGTTAGTTTTGGTATGTTGACTATGTTGTGACAAAGATGTAGGCTGTGTGTAGCAGTTAGAGGGCATGATATGAAGGTTTGGCTTGGAAAGGTTTTTTCGCCTGTTCACACAGCTAATGTGTTGTGCACTGAAGTCCACAAGGAAAGGGAAAAGGTGAGAGGAGAGCCCGTAGACAGTTGCGAGAAGGAATTATATGTACAGCATGCAAAGTGATCATGCTGTTTTTATGTGGCTGCTATGAAAGTGAACTGTATTCAGGGGTGTATTCATTCTGCCGATTCTGTTGAAAAACATTTCTTAAACGAAAGCAAATGGAACGAAACAGGGCTAAACATACCTGAATTTGCCCAATAGAAACTCTTGTTTGCAACTGTTGGACTAATGATTACACCCTAGATCAGCTAGATGCAGGCAAGTGTGCAAGGTGGTATTGAATGTGTCACTGTCTGTCACCTTGATTACTCAAAATTCACTTGTTCTGAGCACCTACGTTGTAAACTTTCATTCAGACTAGGTTGTAGCAACCTCATGATGGGTATAGGGAAAAGTAGTAGCATAAAACTAGCTGTGTTACATTGAGCTAGGTGAATGGAATAATGAATGTCCATGAAAGTGTGTGTGTGAGTGTGTGTGTGTGTGTCTGTGTGGGCACAAGTAGAAAAAACATGTTGATTCACCCTACTTGTAGAGGAACGCCTATGCAATCTTCCTCTCTGTCATACAGTAGCCTACCTACTTTTAGTTTGTGTTGTCCTAGACTAGGCTACCTGGCTAAAAGGCATGCCAGCTAGCCTAACCTAATCTCATGGCCAACGATGAGCCAACTCGTTCACGTTAGCCTACTATATCTAGTTACATATTGAACTTCCATCCTCTCAGTCCAGGGGCACAATGTATGACTTTATGGTTGGATCAGAATTGCCGTTATAATCATTGGCTGGTACACCAAGTCCACATCCCTATCTCCATCCATGGCTAATTTAGGAAAGGGACGATAGTATCTAGCTAGCTAGCCACCGGAGGACAACAACACAACGAGATGGAACAATTTTTTGATGCAATATGATTTGTGTGAAGTCAAATCCAAAATGGCTTCACTTGACACTTTTGTTTGGTGCGCCAGGACCATTCACAGTAGAGCTCACTCAGTTTAGCTCAACACTGATTGGCTATTATTTTATTTAAACATTATCAAGGGAGGCCAAATGCTTGCTGGCTTCCCTTGCTAATGAATTCAATGCTACAGGCGGCAACAATGTCATACTCTTTTTGGCCAGACATACTGAGACAGAAGGACGCTGTTTCGCTCGATTGGATGCTTTCTCTGGTGTGATACATTCAGCCACTTGCGAATTGAAGGACAATTATGAAACACAAAGAGCATGAATACGCGCCACTGCACACAAACACACACGCAGACACACAAACGCGCACATACTATCACTCTGTGTCTGAGGGCACTCTGTCACGTAGAGTAGGCCAGAAAGCTAAACTGAAACACCTAACCTCTATCAAATAAAAAGATGGCGGAGCCGCAAAAGTACTTCTGTGCACGGGTGTTTATTTACATAGTGAATATGGAAGAAAAACAACAGTTCTGCCATCTAAAGTACCCATTATGGGACAGCTTAAAAAAAATTAAAAAATAATACACAATGCTGCCCCATCAACAGCTCAATCCAAAATGTTTCCCCCCTTGAACTGAAAGAGAGGCTCCTTTTGTAGGGGAAGCCCCTCCCATCAGAGCATACCCAGCACTAATTAATTAAGCAATTACCTTCATCAAAGCCTACATTTTCCACTCAGCTAAACATCATGAATTATATACTTTGCAACACGTTTCTCATGGTACAATATACCAATATAACATTTACAAAATCCCATCCCTACTGACATGGAGTCTTCCAATAAGCTCATTCACATGAACGAGCCATTCGAGACAGGCACTACAAAGCCAGCCCGATTACYGTAGCTCTGGTCCTTATCCCAGCATACCCGGAAGCTACAGAGATGGAGAGAGAGAGGAACAGAACCAAACAAACAAGGCGCACGTCCATAACATTGATAAGTACAATAAACGTTGCTTAAATTAAACATGAACGCTTGTCTGTGTATTCTTTATACCAGGAACTGTTACTGACGGGAGGTAAGAATAAAGGGGGAAATGTATGTACTAAGATAGAGAAGTTAACTTGTGTGTCGACCCACATTGTTAACGGAGCTAATAACGGAGCAGGGAGGCGCGGTGAATGTGTGTGTGTTAGTGTACCAAACGCTGCCCGCGGCCAGTGACGGACTTCTCCGTCACACACTCCCTCTGTGGTGGCCCGTGAGGCGGCTGTATTGGCACGGCTGAGGCTGCTGCGTTGAAGGTGTTCTTACTGCTTCTAACATGGACGCCACGGACGCCGGGGTCTTCATCGTCATCATCATCTTCCTCCTCCTCGTTGTTGGCACCCTTGTGCATGAGGGTGGTGCAGCTGAACTGGCTCAGGCTTCCCTAGAAACCCAAAGCTAGGAAAACAGATTTCAAAGTTCAAACATAACAGACAAAAGTTCAGGTGTGTGGAAATACAGTGCATTCGGAAAGTATTCAGACCCCTTCCCTTTCAGCACATTTTGTTACATTACAGCCTTGTACTAAAATGGATTAAATACTTTTTTCCCTCTAATCAATCTACACACACTACGCCATAATGACAAAGCGAAAACAGTTTTAGTTTTTTTTGCAAATGTATCCAAAATAAAAAACAGAAATACCTTATTTACATACCTTGCTATGAGACTCGAAAGCTCAGGTGCATCCTCTTTCCATTGATCATCCTTGAAATGCTCCTACAACTTGATTGAAGTCCACCTGTGGTAAATTCAATTGATTGGACATGGTTTGGAAAAGCACACACCTTTCTATATAAGGTCCCACAGTTGACAGTGCATGTCAGAGAAAAAACCAAGCCATGAGGTCGAAATAATTGTCTGCAGAGCTCCAAGACAGGGTTGTGTCGAGGCACAGATCTGGGGAAGGGTACCAAAACATTTCTGCAGCATTAAAGGTCCCAAAGAACACAGTGGCCTCCATCATTCTTAAATGGAAAAAGTTTGGAACCACCAAGACTCTTCCTAGAGCTGGTCGCCCGGCCAAGCTAAGCAATCGGTGGAGAAGGGCCTTGGTCAGGGAGGTGACCAAGAACCCAATGGTCACTCTGACAGAGCTCCAGAGTTCCTCTGTGGAAATGGGAGAACCCTCCAGAAGGACAACCATCTCTGCAACACTCCACCAATCAGGCCTTTATGGTAGAGTGGCCAGACAGAAGCCACTCCTCAGTAAAAGGCACATGACAGCCCGCTTGGAGTTTGCCAAAAGGCATCTAAAGGACTCTTAGACCATGAGAAACAATATTCTCTGGTCTGGAGAAACCAAAATTGAACTTTTTGGCCTGAATGCCAAGCGTCTCGTCTGGAGGAAGCCTGGCACCATGCCTACGGTGAAGCATGCTGCTGGCAGGGACTGGGAGACTAGTCAGGATCGAGGGAAAGATGAAAGGAGCAAAGTACAGAGAGATCCTTGATGAAAACCTGCTCCAGAGCACTCAGGACCTCAGACTAGGGCGAAGGTTCACCTTCCAACAGGACAACGGCCCTAAGCACACAGCCAAGACAATGCAGGAGTGGCTTAGGGACGAGTCTCTGAATGTCCTTGAGTGGCCCAGCCAAAGCCCGAACTTGAACCCAATCGAACATCTCTGGAGAGAYCTGACAGAGCTTTGCAAAAATGTCTAAAAAACAGTTTTTGCTTTGTCATTATGGGGTATTGGGTGTAGATACCTGAGGGATTTTTTTTTTCAATCCATTTTAGAATAAGGCTGCAACGTAACAAAATGTGGAAAMGGTCAAGGGGTCTGAATACTTTCCGAATGCACCGTACAAGAGATATTCAGAAGTTCAATACAATGTTTCTAGTGCATATTATCAGTCTCTTACACATCTAGTTTGTTCTTCCATTCAACCTTCTGATATAGCGAACATATCTATTCCCTAGCCTGGTCCCAGAACTTTGTGCTGTCTTGCTAACAGTTAGAGTGACAATGGCCATAGGAGTTGGCAAGACAGCACAAACAGACCTGGGATGGGGCTGTTAGCTACCTGACAGAGGTCAACTGCTCTTTGAGCTCCTCCATCAGGGTTTCTGGACTACACAGCTTGGCCTGGCTCTGATTCTTGAGTCTGTTGCGGTGGAACAGGTGAGGAGCCTCCTCCCGCGGATACGGCAGCAGGGACACCATGACTGGGGAGTGCTGGGTCATGAGCTTACTCAGGGCCGGACAACGCTGGGACTTTCTGGGGTCAAAGGTTAAAGGTCAGAGGACGAAATGCAGAAGACTGAGGATCAATTCCAAACAGGCGCTTATTCCCTAGGCACTAGATATTCATTTATTTGGATTTGGGCATAAGAGTGAGGAGCAATCCTACAGTGGGAAGACAAAATCTCACGAGTCATAATGTAGAATTTCCTTAAGCCAGGAGAAACTAAATGATATTAAAATACCAGCGAAAGTAATTCTAATAACAAATATTATAAAATACAGTATATATAGCTGTACTATTAATCATTAATTATGTAGACAACAGCTGTGAAGATATCAACAAGAGAAACTCCCCACATATGATGAATTTGGTTCTATTTATGGAGTGCAGACTTCAAGATCAACATGGGCTGTTTTGGCCTGGACCTAACCGCATAATGGTAATAGACCTCAAATCACTTACAGAACTGTCAGTCATCTGTCAGATGTTAGGAGCTGACATAAACAGCCTGTCACTCAAATCTGACAAGTCTTAAATCTGTCTCAATCAATCCTATGGGCTGGGAGGTAGTTAGACATCATTCAAGCAGAGATGGCTTTCCAAACCAAACCATTTAGTTATTTACTGCAACATAGAAATCACTCAACATCCAATGTGGGAGTGGATAGATAGCCACGCTGTCACAAATTCTGCCCAAGTCGGCCCCTCTCCTTGTTCGGGCGCCGTTCAGCGTCACCGGCTTTCTAGCCATCGCCGCTCCATTTTTCATATATCCATTTGTCTTGTCTTGTTTCCATACACACCTGGTTTTCATTTCCCCAATTAAGCTACTTGTATTTAACCCTCTGTTTCCCATCATGTGTTGTGTGTAATTGTTTTCATGTCAGGTGGTGTTAGTTTACTTTGTTTGTTTTAATGTAGTGCTCTCGTTTTTTTTGGAACTATAATATAAAAGTGCGCCTGTTCATTATAATCTGCTCTCCTGCACTTCACTTCACCTCCAGTACACCATCCTGACACAYGCACCCACACCACCCTAGCCCTCCCCACTCCCCACACACCTTTGGTCTGTCCTTTGTGGCCTCCACCCTGTTCCTGAGGGTGGGGAACGCAGCAGGAGCCCTACCTCCTCCTGGATGGCCCTCAGGTCCTTCCTAATGAACGTCACCCACGCCACGTAGCAGAAGATGCTTTACAGACACTGGGACAGATAGAGSAGATGGCCAGGTAAAGTAAAGGGAAAGGTTACATGAAAAACAGAGATGAAATGCTACAGTTGGATTGATGTAGCTAGTTTGTTTATGTTTACTGCTGTCGGCACCATCTTCACGAGACATAAGTACAGTTATCCATCCATTCATTCAGGCAGTCAGCCAGCCAGCCAAATCAAAGTTTATTTGTGACATGACAGAATACAATGTGTGTAAACCATACAGTGAAATGCTTACTTACAAGCTCTTCCTCAACAATGCAGAGTTCAATATCAGAGGTACGAAATAGACATAGGATCTTAATATATAATAATAATTATAATATATGCCATTTACGGACGCTTTCATCCAAAGTAAAGCGTGTATATCAGTCAGCCCGCCAGCCTATTTCAAGGTGCTAGTAAAACACAGAATCTGGGTTTGTGTCACATCATCATTCCTTTTTTTCAAAAGACATTTACTAAGGTCATAAGAGCTATTCTGGTACTACTTGCAGACACACAGGGTGCTACGTTACCCTAGAATAACCCTGATATACCATACCACCACCTCTGGTTAAACAGTACTGCCTGTCAAAGCAGTAGCCTCTGTTGAGTCAACATCTCCTCTGGAATATGCAGTCGCAAAGGTCAAATCCCCACGCTGTGGTGTTTGGTACTAACCTCATACAACTGCCTCTTTATAGGTCAGTGACACATCTCCTGTATAAACAAAGCACTTAAAGTGATAGTTTACCGCAGTAGGTGATATGGTTTGTGCATGGAGGTTTGGCCGCTACACACAATTTCTGGATGTGTTAGATGTGGTGTATCTACGTACATAGATTATTCTGAATATAGGCTTCAACTGCCAAACGCATTGGATCTAAGCATCTTCTTAAGAACCAAATTAGTATATATTCCCTCCACCCTTGCTGCGCAGTGACTGACCTGTCATACTCATTAATAAGTGAATTAGATAATAATAATAAAATACATTTATATACACCCCCCAAATAATAGTGCAAAAACATTTGCACAAAAATACATCCAGAAAATATTGTAACATTTGCTACTGCAATAGCTGCCTGTTACCTGCTAACCTCAGGGGCTTGTGTTTCACCATTCCGGATCCATTGCCCAGGTGGATGTATGCTGATCTGTCATWTGAAATAACCATTGTCATTACTGTCCAATTAATCGTTAACACGTTCACGGGCGAGCATCATTGTTGCAGCAACACGTGCTCGGTTGTTAAAACGTTGCATTCGAGCCCCTCTCCGGCAGTTTGTTGATCTATTTGTAGCACATCGTACAATTGCTACATTGTAACATTCACAAAAACTCAATGGCAACATTATGTCAACCTTGTCACATTTTACAAACGTACCGTTTCCTTTTTGTGGCTTCGGCACGTCTACTTTATTAAATAACGCTTATCTTCGTCCCTGGCTCCCTCGATTTGTTCACAAAAAAAATGTAGGCCTATGGGTGTGTTGGTAAATTCAATCTGGAGTGTCAGAGTGCGCTCTGGGCGTTCGTAAATTCAGAGCGTTGTCAAATGCGTTGATAGATTGTCCGTTCGTAAATTCAGAGCGTTTCGCTCTCTGAGCGTTGGARTAGGGTTGATCCGAGCGTTCTGAACTCACAACGGCAGTTGTGAGCTAACTGGGTATCTTGCTAGCGACTTCCAGACACAAATGAGAGAACTCCTCTCTGACCATTTGTCTCGCCCTAGCAGAGCTTTTTAGGCTGTTTTCATGTTGGCGTTGTTGACTGTACCTGTGCTGTTGGCAACAAATTATTATGCTTTTTTTTGCCGACGTTTACTGACACGGTCCATATTCAAAGGGTGTTGAGCGTTCATAAATCGATCAGTTATTCTGCACTCTGGCACACTCGGACGAAAGTGCTCTGAAATCGGAGTAGATAGCCAGAGTGAATTTACGAACGCACACCTAGTGTCTAGGCAACAGCAAATCGCGGTCTAGTGGGGAGCAGAACGTGACAGCACGCGACAAAAGAGAAGTGCAGAATCCAATGCATTGGTTTACAATGAAGAACCTATGCATTTCATGACAGGTCAGAATTATTATAACAATTGCTGCAGAGTATCTAATGCATGTTCCTTGCTTTCATTGTAGAGAATTGTTTTCTTCTTCAATAGGACACAATATCTATGATACAAATAATAAAAAGCRAAGGCACACTGGTATAMWTTTTTTTWTTTTTWAWKSCMRRMMWTTYMAAAAMMMYKKWAAWTYMRKTTHWTTYCCMWWWKRAARRAWTKRMYTKGSMWWWTTYSRMMWTWRGKWMWTTYCSRAMYKKYMAMMAARSYWAWWAMMAMMWYYWAMCYTYMMMRRAMMMCSRAWWWYCYKRMMAWYMWTTTYAATGCACTATTTCTCTCAGATATCTCTCCCTGTAGTCTCAGAGAAGCYCATGAAATTATGTTTATGAGGCCTTTGGGGGGGAAGAGATGAACTCTCTCTATGAAGACATCCAAGCCTCATTCCTTATCCTTCACGTCTGGGAGAGCATCTGAAGACTGTATAAACTCAATATCACAACTCCTCCCTGGGATACATATAAAATAAAATGAATATCGTGAAACTACCTTGCCACAATTCTCTTGTACAATATCTTCTCATATTTCAATCAATTGGCTTTTGTGTTAAATATCAAATTCAGTTCAACGACAGGTATAAAAAGGAAGTCATATTAATTAAGGTATTATCAATGACAAACGCAATTGTACTAATAAAACTCACCGGAAAGTCTGTTTACCGCCACATAAGGCACATAAAATGGAGGACATCTAGAGAGGTGTTAACGAATGACAATGGAAGGTTAATAAACTACATGCTTACTCTACTGTATGTTTGAATAAATATGTTACTCACATGCATCTAGAACAAATGGAAGACAAATATAATTTGAGCGGTTATTTCAGGGAAGATCTTACCTTTGAACAATTCAGAATTGTATTTAAAAAGAAGTGTCCAAGAGGTATCGGCAGTCCTTGTCCATGGACGACATGATCAGTGCTGCATACCTGTTACATAACTTGTGTCAAAACAATCTGTGCTTTCTTGTTGAATCTCAGAGGGATGTCCAGTTCACGTGGTCTTACTTTTCTTTGTCCCGTGGCTTGATGGCCACCAAGGAGCCTCTGTGGCTCAATGGCACTTAAAAAACGAACGTTTATAGTTTTAGAAAAATATTATTTTACATAAAAAACGCGGGGAAATGGGTTACTATTCAAATTATCTTTACCTGGAGAATTTGTATTGGTCACACTGTTACTAGGATATCCATCTGAACTTTTCAGTTAAGGCATAATCAATATGATCCACAAAAGGAGTAGATGGAAGGATGGACACGCAAACGAGATTGGCCCTCGGGATGCGAACCGAAGTGCGCGGTCTTCTTCATACCTTGTAAACCTTGGCACCAGGTATTGCTGGGACCACTTCTTCACTGTAGATCAACTTCTCAGCTATATCCACACCAACGATCGAGTGTCCCATATCTGCAAGCCTGCGTATCAACAGGTAGGAGAAGATAATTCAGGCATGTACAAGTTCTTTCTAAATAAAATAAAAAACGAACATGTCTATGGTTATAGAAGTGTAATATTATGTTTTTTTGTGTGTGTTGAATTTCCGCAACCTACCATTTCATATCAACAGCTTTCYCACATRGTGGGAAGAAAAACCGGACTCCCTTCCGTCCACAGAGAACCTTGTCAATATAGCTCTCCAACATCCTATTACATAAGAAAAATGAGCAATGTTGTACCACTGAAAAAGACAGTGAAAGGCATCTCAGTCATTTCACACAATAAGCCTATTCAGATGACAGACACATCTTTAATTATTACACTCTGCAATTCTTTGAGAACTACAGATAGAGATTCAGTAATATGAAAAGAAAAGTAAGTACTGAAAACCAATCTCTCCCTCTTTCCAACCTTGCTCCCATTCTCCCAGAGTCCTGACTCGATACGCCTGAGCTTCCATTCTGTAATACCTTCCACCCGCTCAGACAGCAAGAAAATAACAACACAAATCTAAAGGGGTGGATGAGAATATGTACATGTAAGTATATGGATGAGCGATGGCCGAGCGGCATAGGCAAGGTGCAATAGATGGTATAAAATACAGTATATACATGTGATATGAGTAATGTATGATATGTAAACATTATTAAAGTGGCATTATTTAGGAGTGGCATTGTATAAAGTGTCTAGTGATCCATTGATTAAAGTGGCCAGTGATTGGGTCTCAATGCAGGCAGCAGCCTCTCTGAGTTAGTGATTGCTGTTTAGCAGTCTGATGGCCTTGAGATAGAAGCTGTTTTTCAGTCTCTGGGTCCCAGCTTTGCTGCACCGGTACTGACCTCGCCTTCTGGATGGTAGCGGTGTGAACAGGCAGTGGCTCGGGTGGTTGATGTCCTTGATGATCTTTTGCACTATCCATCCAAACACATACAGGCAGCTATAAATAATGAGTCATCCAGAGGCCATTAACCCATAAAATATAATTTCTTCCTTCATAGTGACAAATCAAATATTGTATGTGTGAAGCTGGATGATAGTACCATTGACATAAGTCATAAGTAGATGTATACATGACGAATTCAAGAGCAGAGAAGTATATGTAGCCAGTGATGTATATGCATTTGGAAAGTATTCATGCCCCTTCCCTTTTTCCGTATTTTGTTACGTTACAGCTTTATTCTAAAATGGATTAAATAAAAAATGTCCTTATCAATCTACACACAATAYCCCATAATGACAAAGTGAAAACAGGTTGTTAGACATTTTTGCAAATGTATTAAAAATAGAAAACATAAATACCTTATTCACATAAGTACTCAGACCCTTTGATATGAGACTTGAAATTGAACTCAGGTGCCGTTTCCATTGATCATCCCTGAGATGTTTCTACAACCTGATTGCAGTCCACCTGTGGTACATTCAATTGATTGGACATGATTTGGAAAGGCACACACCTGTCCATTTAAGGTCCGAAAGTTGACAGTGCATGTCAGAGCGAAAACCAAGCCATGAGGTTGAAAGAATTGTCCATAGAGCTCAGAGACAGGATTGTGTCGAGGCACAGATCTGGGGAAGGGTACCAAAGAAATTCTGGAGCATTGAAGGTCCCCAAGAACACAGTGGCCTCCATCATTCTTACTTGGAAGAAGTTTGGAACCACCAAGACTCTTTCTAGAGCTGGCCACCAGGCCAAACTGAGCAATTGGGGGAGAAGGGCCTTGGTCAGGGAGGTGACCAAGAACGYAATGGCCACTCTGACAGAGCTCCAGAGTTCCTCRTTGGAGTTGGGAGAACCTTCCAGAAGGACAACAATCTCTGCAGCACTCCACCAATCAGGCCTTTTTGGTAGAGTGGCCAGACGGAAGCCACTCCTCAGTAAAAAGCACGATAGCCCGCTTGGATTTTGATGAAACCAAGATTGATCTCTTTGGCCTGAATGCCAAGCATCACATCTGGAGGAAACCTGGCACTATCCCTACGGTGAAGCATGGTGATGGCAGCATCATGCTGACAAGTCAAGGATCATATCACCTGCACCTTACCTGTCACACTAGACCCACCGCAATTTGCATACCGCCCCAATAGGTCCACAGACGATGCAATCGCCATCACACTGCACACTGCCCTATCTCATCTGGACAAGAGGAATACCTATGTAAGAATGCTGTTCATTGACTACAGCTCAGCATTCAACACCATAGTACCCTCCAAGCTCATCATTAAGCTTGAGGCCCTGGGTCTCATCCCCGCTCTGTGCGATTGGGTCCTGGACTTCGTGACGGGCCGCCCCCAGGTGGTGAAGGTAAGAAACAACATCTTCACTCCAATGATCAACTGGGGCCCCACAAGGGTGCATACTCAGCCCCCTCCTGTACCCTCTGTTCACTAATGACTGGGTGGCCATGCACGCCTCCAACTCAATCAAGTTTGCAGACGACACAACAGTGTGATCACCAACAACGACGAGATAGCCTATAGGGAGGTGAGGGCACTTGAAGTGTGGTGTCTGGAAAACAACCTCTAACTCAACGTCAACAAAGGAGATGATCGTGGACTTTAGGAAACAGCCACATCGTCGGGACAGCAGTGGAGAAGGTGGAAAGTTAAGTTCCTCGGCATACACATCACGGACAAACTGAAATGGTCCACCCACACAGACAGTGTGGTGAAGAAGGCACAACAGCGCCTCTTCAACCTCAGGGGTCTGTAGAAATGTGGCTTGTCACCTAAAACCCACAAACTTTTACAGATGCACAATTGAGAGCATCCTGTCGGGCTCTATCACCACCCGGTACGGCAACTGCACCGCCCACAACCGCAGGGCTCTCCAGAGGGTGATGCAGTCTGCACAACACATCACCAGGGGCAAATTATCTGCCCTCCAGGACACCTACAGCACCAGATGTCACGGGAAGGCCAAAAAGATCATCAAGGACAACCACCCGAGCCACTGTCTGTTCACCCCACTATCAYCCAGAAGGTGAGGTCAGTATAGGTGCATCAAAGCTGGGACAGAGAGACTGAAAAATTGTTTCCATCTTAAGGACATCAGACTGTTAAACAGCTATCACTAACACAGAGGCTGCTGCYTACATACAGACTTGAAATCATTGGCCACTCTAACAAATGGATCATTAGCAAAAATGTCTACAAACTTGTTTTTGCTTTGTCATCATGGGGTATTGTGTGTAAATTGATGAGGGGAAAAATGATTTAATACATTTTGGAATAAGGCTGTAACGTAACAGAATGTAAAAAAAAGTAAAGGGGTCTGAATACTTTCCGAATGCACTGTATATAATGTRGTTAAACATGATTTTGCCAGAGGGAAATCGGCTGAACAAGCTGTCTCAGCAGTTATTTAAATTGTATCATCATTCATTAACTACTGATCCCATACAGCGGCAATACAAAATGGCTACTCATTCTTAATTACAGCTACTACTATTACATTCAGGTAGAGATTTAGGAACCGTTTTTACATTTATTTTTCCCTAAACAAAAACTAAATCCTGGATCAGTTATGTTACAAGTCTGGAAATGTATGACTTTTACAATACTGTGTTTACTAATGAGTAAAGAACATGGGTTTATTTATATAAAAAAGTATTTATTGACATTTCTTCATTCCATCACAAGTAAAAATGATTCACCCAATTCAAGTCACATCATGCCACTAAAAAGCTGAAGACAAGCCACTGAGAGTATTTTTTTTCAATATGTCAGTATTTGAAACCTAAAGAAGAGTCATCACTGGTTGATGAAATGTTCCTCAGTTGTTCTTTAGAGTGATGAGATGCACTTTTTCTGTGAARAAGTCCATGCCCCGAGCCTTCTCTCGGTCTGTGAGGGCATCCAGTGACTGCAGCAACTCTATATCACAGCTCTTCCCTGGAATTAAAAACACAATCACACATGGAAACAAATCCTCCCCAAAGATGTACATATCACATTTTTTGTGATTTTTTGTAGTTTGATCTGAAAAATCAAATACTGACAGAATTACAATCACAGAGACAATCTCCGCCATAAAATAACGTACCAAATAGACTTTGCACTTGCTCGTCGGGCACAAAAAAAGGAGGGCCTAAAGACAAAGGGGTAGTCATTTTAACTCTGATGTACTTAAAGTGACACGCAAGTACTCTGCGGTCTAATACAAATAGCATATCATCGTTAGCTACAATGCTAGCTACGGGAAAAGTTGTTACCTTTGTATACTTCTGGGTTGTAGAGCAGAGTGTCCAAGAGGTATCGGCAGTCCTTGTCCATTAACGATGTGATCAGAGCAGCATACCTGTTACATACAGAAGCGACAGAGGTTTGCCATCAGCCAAAGACTCTGCCATCATGTCATGCTCTGTTCTCATGTTGACTTTCAGAGGAAAGTGACGTTCATGTGGTCATACTTCTGTCTGTCCCGTGGGTTGATGGCCACCAAGGAGCCTCGGTCCCAAATCCCTCCAAACTGACCCTCAATGGCACTGTTACACAAAGTGAGAGGATGTCATACTGTAAATGGCCCCCTCCTGCTGACCCAGTCAAGAGAGAAAATGTATTGATATAGTTTAGACTCTYACCTGGAGAAATTGTATAGATCACATTGGTACAAGGAGATATTTCTCTCTGAGCTCTGTGGAAGAAAAGCACATGAACCACACAAGTTAAACGCACTGCAACGTTAGCTCTTTCTCTAATGGGACATGACTGTGCACACTGGCAGCGTAGTCTTAAAATAATTCTATAAACTCCTTTCACAAACACCAATCATTATCGATGCTGGATCTGTAGCTGGTATGAATCAAATCCGAGACTTTGAACTTCTAGGGTAAGAATGTGTTGCTTCCCCTATATGCCACCACAGCAATTGTTTGTTTTTATGCATAGACGTATGCCCCATCCACAGGAAGAACCCCACACTGCCACCGCCGGTGAAAGACAATCCTCCGACACCTTGTAACATCTTATCTTCCACATACTCCTCCATGTAGCATCACAGCAGCCAACCGAGCAGCCCTCTGACACACAGTACCTTGTAAACCTTAGCCCCAGGTAATGCAGACACTGTCTCTTCACTGTAAGTCAGGTTACTCTCCTCAAAGAACTGCTTGATGGCCTTCTCTGCAATCTCCACCCCTACAACGGAATGGCCCATGTCAGCCAGCCTGGAATCGAACACATGGTAAAAGACAGTAAGGTCAAAGGTCATTTTTGGGATGTTAATGAATGAACTGTGACTTTCACTGGTTCATGTTAATTGAGAACACACGTTTGTTTGTGATGCACGTCACTTACCATTTCATGTCCAGAGCTTTCCCACATAGAGGGAAGAAGAACTTAACTCCCTTCCGCCCGTCGAGAACTTTGTCAATATTAATCTCCAGCATCCTATAAATATAATCAAATTCGTCATATGAAGTTTACCTTATGGGCCTAGGAATAACATGCTGGCAGAGACATGTTAAACAGACATCTATTTAATACAAGCACGAATTCACTCTTTAATCCACGTAATTTTAAAGGTACATAAAAGAGATCCTTACTTGTTTACGTGGGGCCGGTGCCAGCCTGTTTGGTCTTCCCGCCATCGTTCCTCCCACTCTCCCAGGGCCATCACTCTATCCGCCTGGGCTGACAACATTTTGTTTGTCTGACACCAACTATAGTTGGTCAGCGAGGGGGACAAAGAGAAAGGATAGGTGAAAATGACCTCTTTCACACAACTGAAATGATCCAGAGGGAGTTCACGGGTAGTAGTCTATGCACGTTCACAGTCACGCGCGTAAAAATGACGCGTGTAAAAACAGTCAATATGGACTGTGCCAGGCTAATTGTATAGAATTTTGCCATGTCATTGTGATTCATGATCATTACATGTGAAAGATATGGGGTGTGCACTTTGAGGCAAAAACTACACATAAGGTATGAAGACTTTGGGCTTTTCATATAAAAAGGGCTCTTTGTACACCTACCAATGTTTAGGCTAATTTGTCAATTGTTTGGGTCAGTCTGTTGTGATATTGTCCCTAAAGTGGATAACACTACTGAAGGGGCATGGAGTAGTCCAGACTCCAGACTGACCTAGTATTGGTCAATCATATGCTGATCAGCAAAAATGTTTATTGAGGTGTGTCAAAGACCAGTGTAGGCCTATTCATGAGCAGAATTGCCTCATTTGACACGGTGGCCTAAACATGATCCAAAGAACAGCGATCATTCAGGATAAACCATTTCACAGGCAACTTTATAGGAAATACAACAGCATGGATTTTGTAAAGGAACCTCCCCCTATAACACCGATCACCAGAGAATGAATTTCATAATCTTACGATTGTGTTATGCAAGTTTTTAGTAGGCCCAATTAGTAGTCCTGTAAACAGAGCACAAATTATATCGACTGCATTAGTTACTTTAGMAGTGTGTATTGAAAATAGGTTGCCGTGCGCAGTCTTTCTCTAAGCCAATTCCAATTTGACATAATGTATCAGCTTACCTCGGCTTCCCGCCAAGCATAAACATTAATCTGACGAACATAACTGAACTCGACTTGTACAACATGTTCACGGTCGTCGSTTACCTTCTCAAAAATGTTGATATCCTTTTATACGTGTTCTTCACCGAGACACAGCCAATGAGTTGCACTACTGGTGTGGGAGGAGCGTTTGTCAACACTGCTCTCCACGTGATCGGTAGCGGATGTTCATTTCAAAGGAGACTTTTTTTCCGCTCGACTTTCGTCCTCAGCCACGCAAAGGCTCCGTAGAGCAGAATACAAAATGTACCCTAGTACAATTTATTTGACAGTACTGTATCTCTTACTAGTTTAAATATGAAATCCTTGCTCGAATCCCTTAAAAAGGAACCATTCTGGAGAAGTCCTAACAATTATCGGCAACAGTTCATTTTAAGGAATCATGTAAATACACTGTAGCAGGTATTACAATTAATTGTAATAATTCAGTTACACTGTAATAACAACATGTAACTGGTGGTAATCGCAGTCTGTAATTACTGGGATGTAACAACGGAATGCTTGTTACCATGCTTGTTACAAATATTAAAGTTTCCCGAAAGCATCATAATACCCATATTTCAGCCYTCCCAGGTGGTAAGTGTTAGCCAATTGAAAACCGAACACCTCATTGACACAACTCTGCAATAGGGGCTCTGGAGTCTGATGCCCAGGCCCAATGGCAAAAACGGGTTCACATGAAAAACGACTTTAAATTMTTACATCTTTAAAATTACTTTAAGCATCAATATAACAATTTTAGACACATTAATAAAATGGTGAGATGGTAATGCTAGATAGTGCTTATCRAATTGTAAACCTATTAAGATTGGTTGTATAATGGTTTATAAATGCACTTAAAATGGTCAAAGACAAACTCTTATTCCATCATTTAACCCTACAAGAGTTTCACTGTTTAGGAACAGTCTCCCTTTTGGAAGCATCCTTTCAAGATCTGCCCATCTGCACAACACGCTCAAAATAACGGCAAACTACAACGTGCCCACGTATACTGACATTATGTTACAGTGTGAAATAATGGGGYCGAGAAGAAGGTCAGTGTGCAGAATCAAGACATGAAAGTGTCAAAAATGTAAACACAGGAGAGAGAAMGTTTTCTCCAGTGTGCCAGTGGCCATCGTAGGTGAGCAATTGCCCGCTGAAGTCGGTTACAACGCCAAACCGCAATCAGTTCAAGACCCTGGTGAGGGAAATGAGCACGCAGATGAGCTTCCCTTAGACAACTTCCTTTGGTTGTTTCCTCAGCTGTCTGGGTGGCTAGTGTCAGATGATCCTGCAGGTGAAGAAGCCGGATGTGGAGGTCCTGGGCTGGCGTGGTTACACGTGGTGAGGCTGGGTGGACGTACTGTCAAATTCTCTAAAACGATGTTGGAGGCTGCTTAATGTAGAGAAATGAACACTTCATTTTTTGGGGAACAGCTCTGGTGGACATTCCTGCAGTCAGCATGCCAATTGCACACTCCCTCAATACATTTATGGCAATGTGTTGTATGACAAAACTGCACATTTTAAAGTAGCCTTTAATTGTCCCCCAACACAAGGTGCATCTGTGTAATGATCATCCTGTTTAATCAACTTCTTGATTAAATTGGCAAAGGACAAATGCTCAGAAACAGGGATGTAAACAAATGTATGCACAAAATGTGAGATTAGTAAACTTTTTTTGAGCATGGACATTTTCTGGGATATTTTATTACCGCTCATGAAACATTGGACCCACGCTTTACCCGTTGCGTTTATAATTTTGTTCAGTATAGTTAAACACTAGCTAACATATTAGTGTTAGCTAGCAGATTTATTGCTAGCTGGATAACAAAACAACTAGCTAGCTAGCAAGCTAGCTAGGCCTAATGAGCTATACACCTAAACTACAGTGCATTCGGAAAGTATTCGGACCCCTTGACTTTTTTAACTTTTTATTTTGTTAAGTTACAGCCTTATTCTAAAATTGATTAAATACAATGTTTTCCTCATACATCTACACACAATACTCCTTGATGACGAAGCAAAAACAGGTTTTTAGACATTTTTGCWAAAAAAATATTTAAAAAATACAGAAATTCCTTATTTATCTAAGTATTCAGACCCTTTGCTACAAGACTCAAAATTTAGCTATGGTGCATCCTGTTTCCAATGAATATCCTTGAGATGTTTCTTCAACTTGATTGGAGTCCACCTGTGGTAAATTAAACTGATTGGACATGATTTGGAAAAGCACACACCTGTTGACAGTGCATGTCAGAACAAAAACCAAGCCATGAGGTCGAAGGAATTGTCTGTAGAACTCCGAGACAGGATTGTGTCAAAGCACAGATCTGGGGAAGGATATCAAAACATTTCTGCAACATTGAAGATCCCCAAGAACACGGTGGCCTCCATCAATCTTAAATGGAAGAAGTTTGGAACTACCAAGACTCTTCCTAGAGCTGGCTGCCTGGTGACACTGAGCAATCGTGGAAGAAGGGCCTTGGTCAGGGAGGTGACCAAGAACCCGATGGTCACTCTGACAGAGCTCCAGAGTTGATCTGTCGAGATAAAAGAACCTCCCAGAAGGAAAACCATCTCTGCAGCACTCCACCAATCAGGCCTTTATGGTAGAGTGGCCAGACGGTTAGCCACTCCTCAGTAAAAGGCACATCACAGCCCGCATGGAGTTTTCCAAAAGGCACCTCTGGTCTGATGAAACCAAGATGGAACTTGTTGGCCTGAATGCCAAGCATCACATCTAGAGGAAACCTGGCACCATCCCTACGGTGAAGCATGGTGGTGGCAGCATCATGCTGTGGGGATGTTTATCAGCGGCAGGGACTGGAAGACTAGTCAGAATCGAGGGAAAGATGAACGGAGCAAAGTACAGAGAGATCCTTGATGAAAACCTGCTCCAGAGCGCTCAGGATCTCAGACTGGGGCAAAGGTTCCCCTTCCAACAGGACAACGACCCTAAGCACACAGCCAAGACAACGCAGCAGTGGCTTCGGGACAAGTCTCTGAATGTCATTGAGGGGCCTAGCCAGAGCACGGACCTGAACCAGATCGAACATCTCTGGAGAGACCTGATCATGGCTGTGCAGTAACGATCCCTTTCAAACCTGACCGAGCTTGAGAGGATCTGCAGAGAAGAATGGGAGAAACTCCCCAAATACAGGTGTGCCAAGCTTGTAGCGTCATACACAAGACGATTTGAGGCTGTAGTTGCTGCCAAAGGTGCTTCAACAAAGTACTGAGTAAAGGGCCTGAATACTTATGTAAATTTAATATTTACATCTATTATTTTTTATACATTTGCACACAAAACAAAATATACTGGTTTTGGTTTGTCATTATGGGGTATTGTAGGTTGAATAAGTGTCACGCCCTGACCATAGATTGCTTTGTATGTTTCTATGTTTTGTTTGGTTAGGGTGTGATGTGGGTGGGCATTCTATGTTGTATGTCTATTTCTGTGTTTGGCCTGGTGTGGTTCCCAATCAGAGGCAGCTGTCTATCGTTGTCTCTGATTGGGAGCTATACTTAGGTAGCCTGTTTTACATTGTGTGTTGAGGGTGATTGTTTTCTGTTTGTGTGTATTGCTTGCATAACTGTTTCGTTTTCGTTCTCGCTCTTTATTATTTTTTGTCAATTCAGTGTTCAGTTTATTTTGTTTATTAAAATGAACACGTACCACGCTGCACCTTGGTCCTCCTCTCCTTCCACCAACGAGAATTGTTACAATAAGATATATTTTTAGGTCTCAGACTCCAGGATGGGAAAAAGCTTACAGGAAAGAAACAGAGTTGTCTAAGACAGAGTTGGCAATTTCCATTGTTACTTGTAATGTCAAAAAGGGAAGAAAAAGACAATCCCATTTTTCTAAATGAGCTATCTAAGCTACTTACCATACTATAGGCTAAATATTTGAGACATCACTAGAATAGTTATTTGTATGTTATTGAGAAAGCCTATTTATCTTTGTTTAATCCAATTAATCTATCTATTAATCTAACAATAAAATGTTGCAATAAAGTTGACTAAAGTAGAAGCTCATCTTTTATTTGTAAGTATTTTTACTTGGTAATGAGTAATAAGTAATAAGATAGAAATTGCTCAAAGGTAACTATAAAGTTACACTTCACTTTAACACTTTAAATAGCAAAATCCTGTGTAACAACTAGCGACAACCTTRTACTTATGCAGATATTACAGATATGTACTCTAAGGTGTTGTGAAGGAAATTTTACTTTGTGTATATTGTCTTTGGTGTCATAAACAATCCTTGGTTCCTGCCCATGTCTGGTAGAGATATGAGGGGGGGCCATCATGACCTCCTCGTTTAGACTATTTGTCAGAACGCCCAGAATATGTTCTATAAATTAAGACAGGAGACGGTGCCAGACACATGGAACCAGCCCTATGAACTATGCATGCCTATGTAACGTGTCTGTAACCAGTATATAAGGGAACTAACCGGGACTGCTCCGTTAGAGCTCCTGACAGACTTGTACTTATGGTGCATTGAGTTGGTTGGAACCTCTCCAGCGCGCTGATAATAAACAATGATTATTTTAAGATTGACTTTCAGTGTCCCTGTGTAAGAATTTCCACGACAGTGTATTMGTGTCTTTATTTTCTCACTTGGATGGCGCTTTCAGAAGCTTAAGATTAGATTGTCACAATGGGTAATGTACTTTGTAGGTACACAATAATGACAAGAATGTACACCTCAAGATATGTCATTTTAACTAGCTAAATCCTGTGTAACACCTAGTAATAACAATGTACGTATGCAGATATTACATGTACTCTGTGCACTAGTGTGTTTATTTTCTCACTTGGATGGTGCTTCCAGAAGCCTTAAAATAATGGCCAGGTTGTCAGGATGGGTGATGTACTATAAAAGTACACATTCATTTCAAGTAAGTACCACTCAATATACACTTCATTTTAACTATCTAAATCCTGTGTAACACCTAGTATTTACATTGTACTTCTGTAGATATTGCATGTACCCTGTGGTGTATTTGTGGTTGTATTGTCTCACTTGGATGGCAAGAGGTTCAGGTTGTCATAATGAGTAATGTATTTAATTTGTAATTAAATAATGTAATTAATTTTTTTGTTATAATCTGGGATGACACCCATATGTCGAACCCAGTCAGTGAGGTTGACCTACACAATATATACAAACGTATGTGGACACCCATACAAATGAGTGGATTTGGCTATTTCAGCCACACCCGTTGCCGACAGGTGTATAAAATTGAGTACACAGCCAAGCAATCTCCATAGACAAATATTGGCAGTAGAATGGCCTTACTGAAGAGCTCAGTGACTTCCAAGTGGCACCGTCATAGGATGCCACCTTTCCAACAAGTCAGTGCGTCAAATTTCTGCCCTGCTAAATCTGCCCCGATCAACTGTAAGTGGAAATGTCTAGGAGCAACAACGGCTCAGCCGCGAAGTGGTAGGCCACACAAGCTYAGAGAACGGGACCGGCGAGTGCTGAAGTGCGTAGCCCGTAAAAATTGTCTGTCCTCAGTTACAACACTCACTACCTGTAAGGAACTACCCTGGAGAATAGAAGTAGGTACGCGGAGTTGACATTTAATTTGGAACGGACAACTCTCCTTCCAGACTCACATTAAGCATCTCCAATCCAAAATGAAATCTAGAATCAGCTTCCTATTTCGCAACAAAGCCTCCTTCACTCATGCTGCCAAACATACCCTCGTCAAACGGACTATCCTACCGATCCTTGACTTCTGCGATGTCATTTACAAAATACCCTCCAACACTCTACTCAGCAAACTGGATGTAGTCTATCACAGTGCCATCCGTTTTGTCACCAAAGCCCGATATACTACCCACCACTACGACCTGTATGTTCTCGTTGGCTGGCCCTCACTACATATTCGTCGCCCAACCCACTGGCAAAAGGTCATCTATAAGTCTTTGCTAGGTAAAGCCCCACATTATCTCAGCTCACTGGTCACCATAGCAACACCCACCCGTAGCACGCGCTCCAGCAGGTATATTTCACTGGTCATCCCCAAAGCCAACACTTCCTTTGGCCACCTTTCCTTCCAGTTCTCTGCTGCCAATGACTGGAACGAATTGCAAAAATCACTGATGCTGGAGTCTTATATCTCCCTCTCTAACTTTAAGCATCAGCTGTCAGAGCAGCTTACCGATCACTGTACCTGTACACAGCCCATCTGTAAATAGCTCACCCAACTACCTCATCCCCATAGTGTTATTTATCCTCTTGCTCTTTTGCACCCCAGTATCTCTACTTGCACATTCATCCTCTGCACATCTATTACTCCAGTATTAATGCTAAATTGTAATTATTTCGCCTCTGTGGCCTATTTATTGCCTACCTCCCTACTCTTCTACATTTGTACACACTGTACATAGATTTTTCTATTGTGTTATTGACTGTACGTTTGTTTATGTGTAACTCTGTGTTGTTGCTTTTGTCGCACTGCTTTGCTTTATCTTGGCCAGGTCGCAGTTGTAAATGAGAACTTGTTCTCAACTGGCCTACCTGGTTAAATAAAGGTGGAATAAAAAATAAACAAATAAAATAGTTTATGTAAATATAGGTTTTTGCCTTCTTGCAATTTATTCACTGTACATATGGACATACTGGACTCCTTCATTGTAAAAAAAAMAAAACATTCTGCACTTGAAAACTACCTTCCTACACCTCCCTTGGCTACTAAGGTCATGCTATTTTACGGAATGCAACTGAGAAAATGTATGTTTTTTTCCCCCATTCTTACACTGACACTTATCTAATGAGGAGCGTGTCTCATACGCTTTCAGATCATCAATTATGTATTAAAAAAATCCAATCCAATCTCATGAATATAAATGAAACCTTTGGTGCTTTGAAATATAATTTGTGTGTTGTGCTTTGACATAGAATTAAGATCATAACATTTAAGAATATTATGAAGCTGAGCAATTATTCTAACGGTGCAAATTCACTTCAGGTTTCTTAGAGTTTTTAAATAATGTTTTATTTTGATCAGCCTACACACTGGCTCATTGTGTGGAGTGACTTAATCCTAAATGTAGCCTACTTTGTTTCCATTTGGAGAGAAAGCATCCTGGAATCACGTTGAAACTGTGACAGATGCTGTTTCTAATCTGCAGACAGCCTGCACAGGGTTGTACAATGATCTCAGTCCTGGGAGATAGCAGATAGGGGATAGGCTATGATGTCATCATGAGAGCAGCCCGTTGATATGGGTGTTTTCTCATTTGGTCAAAAGTCCGTCCTCCACCCTCTCTCCCCCGTGACCCGGAAATCGATAAGTGGTTGAGTGGTGGAGGAGATGTCAATTCATTAATAGGCGAACGGAAGAGTGTCCCCTCCCCCTCCTCGATAGTCACCTTTCATCGAGGATAGTCATGTGTATCCTACCTGAGTCCGTTGTAGAACAATTCTTTAATCTCCCACACCCCCTTTGAAGCTTTTGG
Source organism: Salvelinus sp. IW2-2015 (assembly GCF_002910315.2). Taxonomy (NCBI): domain Eukaryota; kingdom Metazoa; phylum Chordata; class Actinopteri; order Salmoniformes; family Salmonidae; genus Salvelinus; species Salvelinus sp. IW2-2015. The sequence continues at coordinate 21,691,250 of NC_036869.1, read as the reverse complement.
TTTTTGTTGCATGAGAAAAGCATGCACAAGTTTCCAAAACAATATGCTACTTATCATTGTATCTATAAAATGTCAGGCAAAACTAACTAAATTCGTTTTTAGCACTTTACACGTTATAGTTGGACTCCACCCTTGTAAATGAGTGGAAAAGGAGATTCTCATTTCATACAGAGGCATTTTCATCCCAAGTTCCCTCTCCTTGCCACCTCACCGCGATTACCTATKACCTTTTTCAAAAGGAGGCGAGAGATGATGGAGGAGGGAGGATGGAGGAGTTGAGCAAATTGAGAATAGGCCAGGGAGCATGGAGCAACCTCACAAAGGAGACAGAGACAGTGTGAGTAGTTACAACTTTTGAACACAGGGAGGCGCGAGGTGCATAGAAAATGACCAGCATTTGGGTGTGGGCTAGTCACAAAGAGGACCACCTTGATCATACTGATGTCTTTATCATCTTCCTCATATGAGCATAAAACCCTTTCCTTTCTCTTCATTTTGATGATGGCACGGTATACTGTAGGCCTACAGAATATGTAATTGCCATTGTAACATATTAATTAGGTAACAGCCTAAGTTATGAATTGTGTGTGTATGTGTGTGTTTGTGTGTGTGTGYATGTGTGTGAATTTAAATGTTCCATCCTTGTCCTTTCTGCTATACTGAGGAAATATATAAATGCAACATGCAACAATTTCAACAATTTTACTGAGTTACAGTTCATATAAGGAAACCAGTCAATTGAAATAAATTCATTAGGCCCTAATCTATGGATTTCAAATGGCTGGGCAGTGGCACAGCCATGGGTGGGCCTGGGAGGGCATAGGCCCACCCACCTGGGACCAGGTTCACCCACTGGGGAGCCAGGCCCAGTCAATCAGAATTAACAAAAGGGCTTTATTACAGACAGAAATACTCCTCAGTTTCATCAGCTGTTCGGGTGGCTGGTCTCTGACAATCCTGCAGGTTAAGAAGCCGGATGTGGAGGTCCTGGGCTGGCCGTTGGATGTACTGCCAAATTCTCTAAACCGACTCAGGAGGTGGCTTATAGTAGAGAAATGAACATTCAGTTCTCTGGCAAAAGCTCGGGTGGACATTCCTGCAGTCAGCATGCCAATTGCACCCTCCCTCAAATTTAGACATCTGTGGCATTGTGTTGTGTTGTGTGACAAAACTGCACATTTTAGAGTGGTCTTTTATTTTCCCCAGCACAAGGTGCACCTGTGTAAGGATCATACTGTTTAATCAGCTTCCTGATATGTCACACCTGTCAGGTGGATGGATTATCTTGGAAAAGGAGAAATGCTCACTAACATGGATGTAAACAAATGTGTGTACAAAATTTKAGATAATTAAACTTGGAAAATGTCTGGGATCTTTTATTTCAGCACATGAAACATGAGACCAACACTTTACATGTTGCGTTAATATTTTTGTTCAGTATAGATTACATTATATTACAGAAAAAGTAAAGATGCAAGACTAGTTTAGATTTTTGTTCAGTATAGATTACATTATATTACAGAAAAAGTCAGGATGCAAGACTAGTTTAGAGTTACGCAATGTTTATCTTGAAACCAAATCAATTGCCGACATATGTTCGGTTCACTTCAAAGTCGAAGCCGTTCTGTGTGCGTAATTCAGTGGTTCCGAAATCCTCCAGTTGCGCGGAACCGCTGGCCAGATCCAGATGTGCCTGTTTTCTTTAAATACAGTTTGCGAGACCGAGGTACCTCCACACCACGAGAACCAATCACAAACGCCGGGGGCGGGTCGTCTTTGGAATGTTGTGGATGTTTAAAATGGACAACTTGTCGCAGATACCCCAATACCGGTATCGAATAATAACCTGTGCATTCATGTGGAGGTGATTTGCAAATGCTTGGTCGAGGAGTGAAAAGGAAATCGCCTGAGCGGGGAATTGCGCTTTGTTTCCCCCCCGGTGAGGGTGAGTTCTCGGTCCAGAGAAAGCAGGCGGATTGCACTGGCGATGTAGCCCGGAGACTATTGCTGAGCGCTCTTATTTCTGTATGGCTGTTCAATAGCCTATATCAATGACTGCATATTGCACTCCGGAAGTAATCTCCAGGATTATCTTCAATCACATAATATAGACAAGTGTTTATAGACGGAGAAGTGATCCTGCATGTGACATCGTGCACAGTGTCCAAGGGCATTGTGCCTCTTCAATGTTCATATTTAATATCAAGGGAACGAGCATAGCATAACCTACGGAGTCTGCTTGATCGGCTAGGTCCCTACTGTCACTGTTTACATATTCTACGAGTAGCCTATGAACGGATGGCAGCGCATTTGAATGCTTGGTCTATTTGTCGCCACCACTCAATTGTTTATTTCTCCTATGCATTGTTTCCATACCTTYTGCCGAATTGCTCCAACGGCCTCGACACACTCACGCTCAGATAAAGGGAGTGCAAATACGAGTGATAGACACTTGTCGTGACAAAGGGATAGGCTGCAGTCTATTTACCAATAGGCTAGCATCTAGTRGCAAGTTGAATATTGAGTGAGAGTGAATGATCTGAAATACTGTGTTCATTTCCTTGGTGCACAGAAWGCGTGTGGTTTAATGTGGCTCCAGGTAGTGCGAACATCAAAATTACGCCACTTGTGGARAGGGAGAAAACTGTAGCCTGTGAGCACAGACAGGGGCGGAGGGAATCGTCTCGGTGAGATTATTTGTATGGACGCGCCCTGAGTGATTTGCGCGTGTCAGTCGTGTGTACTCAATCATGTTCTCGAGCTCGTAAATCGAGAGGACCGCCAGTGCGAAGTGCCTCAACCAGGCATTCAACCCCCGTGCTGCTAAAAAGGACGCTCAACTTGTACGCAAACAAAACGTGCCGCTGTAGCTAGAGGAGCGTGCAATGACAGATTTTGTTGACAAGTTGCTGACAACTCGGTGAATATTGCCGACAAGGACTAAATACTTTCTTTCGAAAGTGGATAACACAGTCTGCCTGTCATTTCCGTATAACCACAATTAAGGACCACAATAAGTACAGGTAACAACACAATAACCTAGGCTACTATTCAACTGTCTGCTTGTTTTTTGAGAATTAAGAATGATGTAGAAAATTCTAAAGGTAGACTTTTCTCTGCTTCAGAAATGATCTAATGAGGGTGTAATTTTCTTGATGCAATAGAATGATGGCATTCGTAAATGACATTTCAAATCTATTAACATAACATTATGCATGACTGTGTGTGTGTGTCTTGGATATGCCCTTGACACATTTTGAGTTGTGATGATGGATGGCCCTGTTTTTTTCAAGTGTGGATGCTGAGAGATGTCTTTCTTGCACACTCCAATTGGATACTGACTGAGCAATGGAGYTCAGAATCCCCAATGTCAAGAGAGGTGTCAGAACCAATTCTGTTGTGAGGTATTAGGGTGGGAAATGAAATGGTGACATCCCATGACAATAACTMATTTATGGTATCGACTGATGAAGTGCAGCCAAGGACAGGGCCAAACTGACGMCCCAGAAATCATTTTAAAACCAAAATTCAAAACCTGTGGAATGATTTCACATTCACTGCTACTAAACAGTAATAGCTTTTCAAGCTAGCTGAGGGATGGGCCTGGAGAAATGTAACAACTCTCAAATTCATAGACAGAGCTTTGGATGCAAGGATTGACCATTCRTGATAACAAAATTAGTTTTAACCATGTTTTGAGGCTATACAGTGTTTGTTTACATTTACATTGTTTACAAACATTGGACTAAAACAAGCTTTCATTTGGGGTTTTAACGGGGTATGACAGTTGAACTAAGCTCATGAGACGTAAGTTATATTCTTACAGAATGAATGAGGATACACTGAGTGTACGAAACATTAAGAACACCTGCTCTTTCCATGACATAGCCTGACCAGGCGAATCAAATCAAACTTTATTTGTCACATGTGCCGAATACAACAAGTGTTGACCTTACCGTGAAATGCTTATGATCCCTTATTGATGTCACTTGTTAAATCCACTTCAATCAGTGTAGATGAAGGTGAGAAGGCAGGTTTAAGRAGAACATGGTTTGTGTATGTGTGCCATGCARAGGGTGAATAGGCAAGACGAAATGTTTAAGTGCCTTTCAATGGGGTATGGTAGTAGGCGTCAGGCGCACCGGTTTGTGTCAAGAACTGCAACGCTGCTGTGTTTTTTTAATGCTCAACAGTTTCCCGTGTGTATCAAGAATAGTACAACACCCTGTGGAATGCTTTTGACGCCTTGTAGAGTCCATACCCCGACTAATTGAGTCTGAGGGGGCGTGCAACTCAATATTAGGAAGGTGTACCCAATGTTTGCTATACTCAGTGTAAATCATTCATTTGTAAGTCTCAAAATTAATCTAGCAACTAAGGATTCTAGCTTCTCTTTCAGGATACTAGATTCTAGTTATTATTTTRTCCATATTTGGAGAACGTACCCTAGTAAAGGTGTTGAAAGAATCATCATGCAGTCGGACTGTATGACTCCGCTTGAGTGTCATACCATGGTATCTAGTGATGTGGATAGGTGATTCAAAGTGACCCGTCCCTGCTGCTCTGACAAGGATGGCGGACTCATTGCATCATGCCACACTTAATATATTACCTCATTTTGTATAGGGAAGGACGGGGTACGAGTTGGCTGCTTCTAGAATGGGTATCATAACGGCGGAAGCAATGTTTGAGTTATAGGATTGTGGGCACTGCCATAACAAATCAGGGCACCCCCATAAAACACTGGCACCCCATAGTCATACAAATATGATCTTTCCTTGGGCTGATCATCATGTAGTCGTGAAATTGTCCTTTTTTAGAATGGATCCAAGATCACATTTTACTTTCATCCCTTGTAGTCAAGGTTAGGAWATTTCACTATAATCTGATCCCAGATCTGGATACAGAGGGCATCTTCTGCTTAGAGCCCCATGCAGATAGCACGATAAGTTGTGTTCCATATCCTACATGCTCTGCTGTGTGAGCAGCACTAGTTGATGTTGAGCTTGCAGCMCTAATTGTTCCAACCCATCTTGTATGTTTGCTTAATTAGCCCTCGTGGCGTCGGAGTGAGAGCAGCATATTGTTGAGACATAATTACAACCCGGCTTGATTAATTATCGTTAAGGCGGTGGGAGGCTAGGCACGGGTTGGTCAGGCTAGAGGTAAACATCTTATTAACCGTGTCAGTCTCTCGCAAACTCGCACCACGCAGAGCAACAAGGTTTTATTAGGTAGAAAAGCACAACTATCAAGACAATGTCCTCATAAAAATACCAGGGCTTGATTAGGTTTATGGTGATTACGGTCCTCAGGTAATCCCTACTGAATTGARAAATTCCACTCTACTAGCTCACTGTTGATAGAAAGAAAACAATGTTTTATGGCCATGGTCATGGATAAAAAATGTGTGTGTGTGTGTGTGTACTACCTCCATTTTTAAGTAACAGACAGAAACTTGGGCTGAAAACAAGGCAAAGAGAAAGGAAACATGACATTTCAAGTCAACTAGAGGCCCATGGTGCCCTGGGCATTGGTAGGACGTAAGATGGCGCCGGAGCAGAAGGCAGACGTTTTAYGTGCCCCCAACCGATTGTGTTTKTTTGTTCGTTTATCTGAGTTGTTTGTAACTTMTTTTTTTACTCATTTTGTACATAATGTTGCCGCTACCGTCTCTTATGACCGAAMGATCTTCTCTACATCAGGACTGCGATTACTCGCCACAAACTAGCAGAATCCTTTTTCTTCTTTCACGACTCTGACGAGCCCAAGGCGGAGGACATACGGCTCCCTCGGGAACAGGCCCCAACCCCCGTGATCTGCGTGATCTGCGTGAAGAGGARGCAGAGAAAGAGAGGCCGGAAAGCGGGCTGCTTTCTGAGAATTCGGGGGCGATCGAATAAACCCCCACTTCCGTCAATTCTGCTAGCAAACATGCAATCTTTGGACAATAAAATCGACGAGATACGGGGAAGATTAAACTACCAAAGGGACATTAAAAACTGTAACATCTTATGCTTCACGGAGTCGTGGCTGAACGACGACAATATCAACATACAGCTGGCTGGTTATACGATGTACAGGCAGGATAGAACAGCGGCGTCGGGTAAGACAAGGACCGTCGGACTATGTATTTTTGTAAATAACAGCTGGTGCACTATATCTAAGGAAGTCTCAAGCTATTGCTTGCCTGAGGTTGAGTAGATCATGATAAGCAGTAGACCACACTACCTACCGATAGAGTTCTCATCTGTATTCTTCGTAGCTTTTTACATACCACCTCAGTCAAAGGTTGGCACTAAGATAGCATTGAATGAGCTGTATTTCGCCATAAGCAAACAAGAAAACGCTCACCCAGAGGCGGCGCTCCTAGTAGCCGGGAACTTTAATGCAGGGAAACTTAAATCAGTTTTACCAAATTTCTATCAGCATGTTAAATGTGCAACCAGAGGGAAAAGAACTCTGGACCACCTATACTCCACACACGGAGACGCATACAAAGCTCTCCCTCACCCTCCATTTGGCAAATCTGACCACAATTCTATCCTCCTGATTCCTGCTTAAAAGCAAAAATTAAAGCAGGAAGCACCAGTGACTAGATCAATAAAAAGGTGGTCAGTTGACACAGATGCTAAGCTACAGGACTGTTTTGCTAGCACAGACTGGAATATGTTCCGGGATTCCTCCAAAGGCATGGAGGAGTACACCATATCTGTCATTGGCTTCATCAGTGCTTCTACACCTGCATTGCTTGCTGTTTGGGGTTTTAGGCTGGGTTTCTGTACAGCACTTCGAGATATTAGCTGATGTACGAAGGGCTATATAAAATAAACTTGATTGATTGATTGATCAATAAGTGCGTCGACGACGTCGTCCCCACAGTGACCGTACATACATACCCCAACCAGAAGCCATGGATTACAGGCAGCATCCGCACTGAGCTAAAGGCTAGAGCTGCCTCTTTCAAGGAGCGGGACTCTAACCCGGAATTTTATAAGAAATCCTGCAATTCCCACCGACGAACCATCAAACAGGCAAAGCGTCAATACAGGACTAAGATCGAGTCGTACTACACCGGCTTTGAAGCTCGTCGGATGTGGCAGGGCTTGCAGACCATTACAGACTACAAAGGGAAGCACAGCCGAGAGCTGCCCAGTGACACAAGCCTAYCAGACGAGCTAAACTACTTCTATGCTAACTTTGAGGCAAATAACACTGAAACATGCATGAGAGCACCAGCTGTATGGGAGACTGTGCGATCATGCTCTCCACGGCCGATGTGAGTAAGACCTTTAGACAGGTCAACATTCACAAGGCCGCAGTGCCAGACGGATTACCAGGACGTGTCAGGATTTGATTTGATTTGATTGTCCCTGTATTCTCTTTTTCACAAAAGCACTTTCTGAGATGACCGCAGACTGATATGACAGCATACAAACCTTCACCACAACCTCAGTCGTTCCTGGTCAGGTTTTCCCCACAAACAGATACGTCCCCACAAACACACACGTCCCCACAAACACACATTGCATGGCTAGGATTAAGAAGCCCTTGGAATCGCCGCTATGGCTCTCCAGCCTTTAATGACAGAGACCAGCGTTTCATTTGAGTCTTGTGTCGCCTTTCACCTCACCGCAAAATGTGTTTTTTTTCTTCAGGAACAGTTCATTTCCCTGGACTAACATGTGTGTCCAGCTTTAGTCCAGTAATCAAACGTACATGTGGGTGTGTGTGTGCAGGAAAACACACATGCACACACACACACACACACACACACACACACACACACACACACACACACACAGCCTACTAACTGAACACGTTGGCAGAAAGGCAAACAAGTAGGAGTTCAGGATTTGAGTCTCTGTGTAACTTTATCAAGGAGATTTTTAACCCTTATTTTACCAGGTCGACTGAACACATTCTCAGTAAGACACTGACTGACAACTCTTTCTTTTTAAAAACAGACGCCGCTGATCTTCGTGTCCGTTTACGGTCTGCTTTATATACCCACGCAAATCATCTCTGACATAATAGTATTGCCTCCCCATGCACAGAGGAAATGACTACTTCCTTCAGAGTTCAACGCACACTCATTTCGGTTTCTATCAATGCCTTCATACACTTTCCCTACTCTGCTACCTTCCTGTATTATTGCATCTGAGTTGTAGTTGACGGTTGCTGTAAACACGATCCAATCTACTGAGGATTCAATTCAATTGCGTTTCCTTCGATAGTTGCAGAGACACTCTAGTTGGCCTTGTGGGMACAGCAGGCAAAGTTGAGGGCAGACGGGCAGTCCTCGAGGAGGAGGGATGGATGGAGGGATGAGCTTTGAGCAGGCCGCTAGTCCAGCTGTCACGCTCACTGACTGAAGCATGTGAACTGACAACAAACCCAGAGACAGAGACTAGGATGTAAGAATGTGGGCAGAGACGTTAGGATGGACAAGAGAACTTGGAGCTTGTTTGTCTTACTAATAAAGAGATTTCACAAGGGCCAGTCTACACTTTTTAATGTTTACTGTGTGGCTTTTCATGCTCAGTGCAAACACACAGGTGGCAAGTAGATATGTTGTGTATAAATAAACACTGGGGTCGTTCCATGCAGGGTTGRAGGGTAACGGATTACAAAAAGACGGTAACTGTAATCCGCTACCAGCAAAAATATTGTAATCAGATTACAGATACTTTTGAAAAACTAGATTACTTTGAGGATTACTTTTAAATTCAGAATGACATTCAAATCAGCATTGAAAAAAGGCGCAAGTTTAAGTTTGTTCCACCTGAGCGTRTGACTGCTGTCGGCATCCAAAGATTATCAAACTTGAATAAAGGCTTGGATGTAAGGATGACAGCAGTGGCGTAGTCTACGGCGATACGGATATCACTTCTTATTGGTATCTACATAGCGCATTGATGTGAATCACACTGCTGCTCTCTCATTTCGCTATTTGCGCCTTACAGGTTGTGGATGGCTGTTCACAAATCTAAATGTGTATTTGAACCAAATAATGATAGAATTCAAGAAATGTAAACTGCCYATCAATCATTGTTTTTGAAACCAGTGGACAGTGAAAAATGGGCTCTTGCTGCACAGTGCGGATCCCAGCCTACGGAATAAAAGTGGGKCTTATTCATGCCAATACATTGTTTTTATCCATAGGCCTGATGGACACATGTTCTGATAGACTTAAAGGGGCAATCTGTAGTTGCTACATCMATTTTTGGACTTATAAATTATAACTTATAAATGCCTCATGAGCTTAGTTCAACTGTCACAATCCATGAGAACCCAAAATATAACCTTGTTTTTCTCCAATGTTAAAATAATAATTTTGATATCATGGATGGTCAGTCAGTCCTTGTATCCATAGCTCTGTCTATTAATCTGAGAGTCGTTATATTTCTCCAGGACCATCCCTCAGCTTCTGACCAAAACAGAGGCGGGGCGGCCGTTTTGTTATTGTTTCACCTGTGGATTTGCCCTTTAAACAGCTGCATTATTATCAAGATATTAAAGTGTCACCAAACAAAACGTTTAACCATAGGCCTATAGCAAATGCAGCATATTGCATTCATTTTTCACATGTAAATAGCACTTTTCAGTAGTGCTCAAAGCATGCCATTCCATGAGCGTAATTTTTTTTCTTCTCCAACTCGAATCAATGAGCCCAATCAGTCCTCCATGACAACAAAATCATAAACAACAGAGTAGGGCTGGCTAATAAGTCCTTCGTTTTGGGGTTATGCTCAGATAAAACAATTTTGGCTAATCTATACTTCCATATTTCCAAGTCTTATAAAGGTGCCACTACATCCCAGGCTGTGTCACAGCCGGCCGTGACCGGGAGCCCAATCGGGCAATGCACTATTGGCTCATTCATGCTAATATTTTTTTATTTTATCCATAGGCCTAATGGACACGTTCAAACTTGCACACTTTTGATTGGCTTAAACAAAATCATAAACAACGGCGTAGGGCTGGCTAATAAATCCTTAGTTTTGGGGTTATGTTTAGGTAAAACCATTTGGCTAATCTATACTTCATATTTCCAAGTCCTATTCTTGAAGATCAAGGGGTGTAACATGTATTGGAATGACTGGAATTCTGATAGACTTTGGTTTTTAATGTAAAGATCTAATTTAATCGTAGTATTATATGTACAGTAGTAGAAAGCGATGGGTCAGAAGAAGCCTACGTAACCAACCCATAGAGTAACATTAACATCCATATATGGCCAGCTATGTAAACTTTAACATTGATGTATCCTACAATAGATGTTGTTCAATTGGTAACATACAGTTTTGTCTTCTTCTAATGCCTCTTAAGGGACATGTAATCTAAAAGTAACGGAATGTAATCAGATGACGTTACTGAGTTTGGGTAATCCAATAGTTACATTACTGATTACAATTTTGGACAGGTAACTGATTAAATTTAGAAAGTAACCTACCCAACCCTGGTTCCATGTCATTTCAAGCCATGACACCCACCATCTCAGATTGTTCTGTAATCGTTTCTGTAGTTAGAAACAGATAAGATTAGCATTCCTGCAACATTATTTTGTTGAAAGACGATTTGAACTCTGAGAAATTAAGCTCATTGATTGCACCCAAATTGGCCATTTAAATGTATATGATTCATATAATATTCAATAAATATAGTCTGATTTGCACAAAAACCTTAACAATGATTAAGAAGAATCCACATTTTTATTTAACTAGGCAAGTCAGTTAATAACAAACTCTTATTTACAATGATGACCTACCCCGGCCAAACCCAGATGACGCAGGGCCAATTGTGCGCCGCCCTATGGGACTCCCAATCACAGCCGGATGTGATGCAGCCTGGATTTGAACCAGGGACTGAAGTAATGCCACTTGCACTGAGATGCAGTGCCTTAGACCGCTGCACCACTTGGGAGCTCAATGAATGGTCAAATGAATGAATGGTCAAGCGCCACCCACAGACCCCCAGTATACAGTATCAGTTCTCTGTGTTTGACATTTTATCCAGAGTGACTTACAGTTAGTGCATTAATCTTAAGTACATTTTAACTTAATGAAGCAGCTATCAGCAGAGTCAGAACTAGTAAGGAGGGAAAAATTAAGTGTGAGTGTTTTTCATTGTATTTTTTGGTGGGGGGGGGTCAGGGTCAGAAGTGGGGGTGCTGTGGGTTTATTTACGATACTCTTTGAAGAGGTAGGGTTTCAAATGTTTTTGGAAGATGGGCAGTCACTCTGCTGTCCTAGCTTCAGAGGGAAGCTGGTTCCACCATTGGTGCGCCAGGACCGAGAAGAGCTTGGACAGGGCATCCCGTAGGGATGGGAGGGCCAAGAGACCAGAGGTGGCAGAACGAAGTGCTTGGGATGGGGTGTAGGGTTTGAGCACAGCAAGCATTTGACAAGTTGTATGACGCTGCGACTTGGAGTATTGTTTATTCATACTATGTAATTTTTTCTCAGTGAATTTGTGATGTTTTTTTCCCCTGTTCAGAGAAATTAGCCATTGAAGTCTCTTGCATTTTCCCCATAAATTAAGTGAAATGACCAGGTTTTGACGACTAGATGACACTGTTCTTGCTACTGCCCCCTTATTAATTTTGCTGGTCTCTTTTGTCCATCAAATGTATGACAACATTTTCGTTGCAGCTTTKGGTAGAAAACCAAAAGCTTTTGCTCATAATGAAAAGAAATGCTGTGCTCATCCTCACATTTCAATCCATTCAACCATGAAAGCAATTCAGTTTGCCCTTCTCGTAGCAACCTAATTCTTCAACCCAAGAGGGCTATCCCTATGGTGCAATTCTCATATNCTTATAAAGGTGCCACTACATCCCAGGCTGTGTCACAGCCGGCCGTGACCGGGAGCCCAATCGGGCRATGCACTATTGGCTCATTCATGCTAATACATTTTTTCTTATCCATAGGCCTAATGGACACGTTCAAACTTGCACACTTTTGATTGGCTTAAACAAAATCATTAACAACAGCGTAAGGCTGGCTAATAAATCCTTAGTTTTGGGGTTATGTTAAGGTAAAACTATTTTTGATAATCTTTACTTCCATATTTCCAAGTTTTATTCTTGAAGATCAAGGGGTGTAACATTTATTGGAATGACTGGAATTCTGATAGACTTTGGTTTTTAATGTAAAGATCTAATTTAATCGTAGTATTATATGTACAGTATTATATGTACAGTAGTAGAAAGCAATGGGTCAGAAGAAGCCTACATAACCATCCCATAAAGTAAAATTGAACATCCATATATGGCCAGCTATGTAAACTTTTTAACATTGATTTATCCTGCAATAGATGTGTTTCAATTGGTAACATATATTTTTGTCTTCTTCTAATGCCTCTTTAAGGGGAATGTAATCTAAAAGTAACTGAATGTAATCAGATGACGTTACTGAGTTTGGGTAATCCAATAGTTACATTACTGATTACAATTTTGGACAGGTAACTAACGGATTAAATTTAGAAAGTATCCTGGTTCCATGTCATTTCAAGCCATGACACCCACCATCTCAGATTGTTCTGTAATCGTTTCTGTAGTTGGAAACAGATAAGATGAGCATTCCTGCAACATTATTTTGTTGAAAGACGATTTGAACTCTAAGAAATTAAGCTAATTGATTGCACCCAAATTGGCCATTTCAATTTATAGGATTCATATAATATTCAATAAATATAGTACCCAACGTCCGATTTGCACAAAAAACCCTTCTTAATGATTAAGAAGAATCCACATTTTTATTTCATTTTTATTTAAGTCAGTTAATAACAAATTCTTATTTACAATGATGACCTACCCCGGCCAAACCCAGATGACGCAGGGCCAATTGTGCACCGCCCTATGGGACTCCCAATCACAGCCGGATGTGATGCAGCCTGGATTTGAACCAGGGACTGAAGTAACACCACTTGCACTGAGATGCAGTGCCTTAGACAGCTGCGCCACTTGGGAGCCCAATGAATGGTCAAATGAATGAATGGTCAAGCGCCACCCACAGACCCCCAGTATACAGTATCAGTTCTCTGTGCTTACAGTTAGTGCATTAATCTTAAGATAAGTACATTTTAANCTTATAAAGGTGCCACTACATCCCAGGCTGTGTCACAGCCGGCCGTGACCGGGAGCCCAATCGGGCAATGCACTATTGGCTCATTCATGCTAATATTTTTTTATTTTATCCATAGGCCTAATGGACACGTTCAAACTTGCACACTTTTGATTGGCTTAAACAAAATCATAAACAACGGCGTAGGGCTGGCTAATAAATCCTTAGTTTTGGGGTTATGTTTAGGTAAAACCATTTGGCTAATCTATACTTCATATTTCCAAGTCCTATTCTTGAAGATCAAGGGGTGTAACATGTATTGGAATGACTGGAATTCTGATAGACTTTGGTTTTTAATGTAAAGATCTAATTTAATCGTAGTATTATATGTACAGTAGTAGAAAGCGATGGGTCAGAAGAAGCCTACGTAACCAACCCATAGAGTAACATTAACATCCATATATGGCCAGCTATGTAAACTTTAACATTGATGTATCCTACAATAGATGTTGTTCAATTGGTAACATACAGTTTTGTCTTCTTCTAATGCCTCTTAAGGGACATGTAATCTAAAAGTAACGGAATGTAATCAGATGACGTTACTGAGTTTGGGTAATCCAATAGTTACATTACTGATTACAATTTTGGACAGGTAACTGATTAAATTTAGAAAGTAACCTACCCAACCCTGGTTCCATGTCATTTCAAGCCATGACACCCACCATCTCAGATTGTTCTGTAATCGTTTCTGTAGTTAGAAACAGATAAGATTAGCATTCCTGCAACATTATTTTGTTGAAAGACGATTTGAACTCTGAGAAATTAAGCTCATTGATTGCACCCAAATTGGCCATTTAAATGTATATGATTCATATAATATTCAATAAATATAGTCTGATTTGCACAAAAACCTTAACAATGATTAAGAAGAATCCACATTTTTATTTAACTAGGCAAGTCAGTTAATAACAAACTCTTATTTACAATGATGACCTACCCCGGCCAAACCCAGATGACGCAGGGCCAATTGTGCGCCGCCCTATGGGACTCCCAATCACAGCCGGATGTGATGCAGCCTGGATTTGAACCAGGGACTGAAGTAATGCCACTTGCACTGAGATGCAGTGCCTTAGACCGCTGCACCACTTGGGAGCTCAATGAATGGTCAAATGAATGAATGGTCAAGCGCCACCCACAGACCCCCAGTATACAGTATCAGTTCTCTGTGTTTGACATTTTATCCAGAGTGACTTACAGTTAGTGCATTAATCTTAAGTACATTTTAACTTAATGAAGCAGCTATCAGCAGAGTCAGAACTAGTAAGGAGGGAAAAATTAAGTGTGAGTGTTTTTCATTGTATTTTTTGGTGGGGGGGGGTCAGGGTCAGAAGTGGGGGTGCTGTGGGTTTATTTACGATACTCTTTGAAGAGGTAGGGTTTCAAATGTTTTTGGAAGATGGGCAGTCACTCTGCTGTCCTAGCTTCAGAGGGAAGCTGGTTCCACCATTGGTGCGCCAGGACCGAGAAGAGCTTGGACAGGGCATCCCGTAGGGATGGGAGGGCCAAGAGACCAGAGGTGGCAGAACGAAGTGCTTGGGATGGGGTGTAGGGTTTGAGCACAGCAAGCATTTGACAAGTTGTATGACGCTGCGACTTGGAGTATTGTTTATTCATACTATGTAATTTTTTCTCAGTGAATTTGTGATGTTTTTTTCCCCTGTTCAGAGAAATTAGCCATTGAAGTCTCTTGCATTTTCCCCATAAATTAAGTGAAATGACCAGGTTTTGACGACTAGATGACACTGTTCTTGCTACTGCCCCCTTATTAATTTTGCTGGTCTCTTTTGTCCATCAAATGTATGACAACATTTTCGTTGCAGCTTTKGGTAGAAAACCAAAAGCTTTTGCTCATAATGAAAAGAAATGCTGTGCTCATCCTCACATTTCAATCCATTCAACCATGAAAGCAATTCAGTTTGCCCTTCTCGTAGCAACCTAATTCTTCAACCCAAGAGGGCTATCCCTATGGTGCAATTCTCATATRTAGCCCAACAATGTGATGGAGAAATGGGCTAGTGACTAAAATGTTGGGACAACCCTAATAAAATAATACAATTATAAACCATTGCATGTTAGTCTGTTTGTCAATACAATTATTGGAAAACATCTCTGTTTGATTAGTGACATTTACCATTAARCCCAACCCAATACCATTGCAAAATACTATACAATGTGTGTTTGTGACTTTTACCGTTGAAAACCCCTTAGAGACCATAACATTGAAACCATTAGAACTGCTGTAGCCTAATAGTTTGCTTGTTCAAGAAAAACACACAGGGGTGGTTTCCTGGACACAGATTACGTCTAAGAGAAGGAAAAACAGAAGTGCTTTCACGGAGGACTGGCTTAAAATTGTGAGGATGACCAGAATGCATTTGTGCAAACGCTATTGGTTTTCTACCCAAAGTTGCAAAGAAAATGTTGTCATACATTTGATAAACAAAAGATGYGAGTAAACTGGATAAAAGGGCAGTAGCAGGAACAGTGGCATCTAGTGGGTAAAACCTCRTACTTTCATTTAATTGACTTGGAAAATGTCCTGTTGACTTCAATGGCAAATCTCTCTGAACAGGGGGTACAAAATAATACATCACCAAATTCCCTGAGAACACATTACATAGTATGAATAAACAATACTCCCAAGTTTCCCAAGTAGCGCAGTTATCTAAGGCACTACATTGCAGTGCTGAGGTGCCACTACATCCCAGGCTGTGTCACAACCGTCCGGTGCACAATAGGCCCAGTGCCGTCCGGGTTAGGGGAGGGTTTGGCCGGGGTGGGCTTTCCTTGGCTCATCACGCTTTAGTGATTCCTTGTGGCAGGCTGGGCGCCTGCAAGCTGACTTCGGTCATCAGTCGAATGGTGTTTCCTCCAACACATTGGTAAGGCTGACTTTCGTGTTAAGAAAACAGTGTGTTAAGAAGCAGTTTCGGAGGACGCAGCGATGAGACAAGGTCGTAACTACCAATTGGATATCACAAAATTGGGGAGAAATTTTACTCCAAGGTACAGCTTGGGGTTTGTGGAGTCTGTGGGTGGCGTTTGGATTCCTCACATCTTCATCATTGTTAAGAAGAGGTTTTTGTGCAAATCGGATGTTGAGTACTATATTTATTGAATATTCTATGAATCTATGAATAAATGTATGGACAATTTGGGTGCAATCAATTAGCTTAATTTCTCAGAGATCAAATTATATTTAAAGAAAATAATGTTGCAGAATGCCTATCTTTTCCATTTCTAACTACAGAAATAATTTCAGAACAATCTGAGATGGTGGGTGTCAATCCTCTTTCTTGTGCTTTTTGGGGTGGAGGGAGGAGTTTCTGTATATTTAACTCTGTAATGCTCTGACGACCCATCTTCTTTCTTGTGTGTTGGCCTTAACACAATGCATCGCAGTATCTACATCACACATTTCTAAAAAGTCCTTCTTACTTGAATTCATTACTTACCTTAAAAGGCAAGTCACTGTCATCTCAAGGCTGTATTCCATAGAGATACTGTGCTCTTTTCAAGTCTCATGTCTTCTAGTGAGATAAATTACTGAAGAATTTCCTTGGCTGCTTCTTCTGTATTGGGGTTTTAGACAGCATCCACACATTCTTTCACCCCATATCTCAAGGCTAAGCTGAAATACTTCACAGATTCCTTCTTGATCTGATCTTGTGTCTGACATCAACGTATTGGTGGTGGAACTAGAAACGAGTCCAAACCCTTGTTTACCGTATGTGTCAAAGCTTCCCAATCCTGTCAGACCAGTGATCAACCATACAAAAGATGGAAGGAAGGAAGAATGGGAAGGATGCMGTCTAAGATCTTCCAACAAGAACCCTGAAGGTTCACCTCTGTCTGAACCCTGTACTTTCCCTTAGGCTCCGCAAGGCTCCTCAACAGACACTGTGGTCTGTCTTATTGCTAGGCCCCACCATACTGATCCATTCATCGTTGATGTGTGACAGTGGAGCCACATACAGTGCCTTCAGAAAGTATTCACACCCCTTTACTTTTTCCACATTTTATTGTGCTACAGCCTGCATTTAAAATGGACACAATACCCCATAATGTCAAAGTGATTTTTTTATTTTATTTGACAAATTAATTTAAAATGAAAAGCTGAAATGTCTTGAGTCAGTAAGTATTCAACCACTTTATTATGGCAAGCCTACATAAGTTCAGAGGTAGAAATGTGTTTAACAAATCACATAATAAGTTGTATGGATTCTGTGTTCAATAACATTATTTTTTAATGACTACCCCATCTCTGTACCCCACACATATAATTATCTGTAAGGTCTCTCAATCAAGTAAGGAATTTTAAGCACAGATTCAACCACAAAGACC
This sequence comes from Salvelinus sp. IW2-2015, assembly GCF_002910315.2. NCBI lineage: Eukaryota > Metazoa > Chordata > Actinopteri > Salmoniformes > Salmonidae > Salvelinus > Salvelinus sp. IW2-2015. The sequence goes on along the minus strand of NC_036869.1, from coordinate 21,673,779 downwards.
AGTGAGTTTTCCAATGTCCATAAACGAAGGGCCCTGATTAGTAGATGTGTGAAAAGGAGAAAAAAACAGACACTGAATATTTATTAATTAGGCTTTGGATGGTGTATCAATACACCCAGTCACTACAAAGATACAGGCGTCCTTCCTAACTCAGTTGCCGGAGAGGCAGAAAACCACTCCGGGATTTCACCATCACCAATGGTGATTTCAAAACAGTTACAGAGTTTAATGGCTGTGATAGAAAACTGAGGATGGATCAACAACATTGTAGTTACTCCACAATACTAACCTAATTGACAGAGTGAAAAGGAAGCTTGTGCAGAATAAAAAATATTTCAARACATTCATCCTGTTTGCAACAAGGCACTTAAGTAATACTGCAAAAAAAGTGGCAAAGAAAGGAACTTTTTGTTCTGAATACAAAGCGTTATGTTTGGGGCAAATCCAGCACAACACATCACTGAGTACCAYGCTTCATATTTKCAAGCATCGTGGTGGCTGCATCATGTTATGGATATGCTTGTCATCGGCAAGGACCAGGGAGTTGATTTGGATAAAAATAAATGGAATACAACTAAGTGCAGGCAAAATCGTATAGGAAAACCTGGTGTAGTCTGCTTTCCAACGTACATTGGGAGACTAATTTGGCTTAAAATCTATGACAAGACTTAAATGGCTGTCTAGCAATGATCAACAACCAATTTGACAGAGCTTGAAGTATTTTTAAAAGAATAATGGGCAAATATTATACAATCCAGGTGTGCAAAGCTTTTAGAGACATACCCCAAAACACTCATAGCTGTAATCGCTGCCAAAGGTGTGTCTAACATGTATTGACTCTGGGTTAAATACTTATTTAATCAAGATATATTCATTTTTCATAATTTAAAAAAATAAACATGAGTATTTTTTTGACATGAGAGTATTTTTTTGTAGATCGGTGGATTTTTTTTTACAATTAAATCCATTTTAATCCCACTTTGTAACACAATAAAATGTGGAAAAAGTAAAGGGGTGTGAATACTTACTGAAGGCACTGTACTCTACAACCACTCTCTTAGCAGTCTACGTAACTCCTTCTACAAGGTCTGCGTGCGTGCGTGTGTGCGCGTGTGACTGTGTGTGTGTCTGTGCGTTTGTACATTACCAGTCAAAATTTTGGACACACCTACTCATTCCAGGGTTTTTCTTTATTTTTACTATTTTCTACATTGTAGAATAGTAGTGAAGACATCAAAACTATGAAATAACACATGTGGAATCATGTAGTAAAAAAGTGTTAAACAAATCACAATATATTTTATATTTGAGATTCTTCAAAGTAGCCACCCTTTGCCGCTTAACCCGGAAGCCAGCTGCACCAATGTGTCGGAGGAAACACCATTCAACTGACGACCGCAGTCAGCCTGCAGGGGCACAGCCTGCCACAAGGAGTCGCTGGAGCGCGATGAGCCAAGTAAAGCCCCCCGGCCAAACCCACCCGTACAATGCTGGGCCAATTGTGTGCCACCCTATGGGATTCCCGGTCATGGCCTGTTTGTGACACAGCCCAGGATCGAACCCAGGTCTGTAGTGACACTCGGGAGGCCTTAAAATTATTAGTATTTTTATTTATTTTCTTATGTTTTTTAAGTACATTTTTAACCGGTTCTCAAGATTTCAGAATACCGTTTCTGTTCCCGGAACACTAGAGATCACTTTCGTTCCCGCKTCCTGTTTTCCGTTATTATTTTTCACTTCCCTGTATCTGTTCCAACCCTTGCCTCAGGTTGGCTTTTTCTGTCAGATTGGATATTTGTCTCAGSTGTGTGAGAGTATCCTGAGGTAGATTGAGTTTTAYTTCAGCAGGAAAGGCAGGGGATATAAAGCAAAAATAAATTCAGAAAGGAAAATCAATATGTTAACTAAAGGAGCCGGTAAATTATTGATGAGGACTATGTAGTGGGATCCGTAGTGTCCTTACAACTTTGTCTGCTTGCCACTGTTCTGTGGGAGAGGAGCTTGGCTGAGCCAAAAACCCAACACCCAGAATCTCTAAGGCTCTCAGTGAGCTCACTATCTGACACTACCTGATGTTCACTCACTTACACACAAGCACACACATACATGGACACATACACACACACACACACACACAAATAGTCACAAGAGGCCTGCATACAGACACATAGTCATAAGCACCTGCATACACACTCAAGTACCATACGTACACATGGTTGTATTTAAACACACACAGACACAATGAGTCGGAAATTAATGTTTTAGTAGTCTTTCAATTTACATTCAAAGGACATTATGTATAGTATCACAATACACTGGCCTAATGAGACAATGCATTGTTGATCAATATCAGGCTCCATACATACAGGTGATAACAGGAAGAACAGGGAGGGTGGCCTTCAATTCCGCATGGATGGAGAAGGTAGAGGAATGTGAGGGAGAGGTAGAAGAGAGGGAGGGAGGTAAAGAGAGGGATGAAAAGAGAAAGTGAGGGAGAGCAGGTGAGACCTGAAAGCTGCCTTTGTGTGGCGGCTGGCAGTAGGAACACTGGTCTGCTCTGTGAGGTTTTCCCCACACACACACACACACACACACACACACACACACACACACACACTTGGGAGTTATGGGGGGTGCTTGGGCAAACATACCGTGTTGAAAACCGTTGCATGATGTTTTCAAATAACACACAAAAAAACCTCTCTCCACACCCCAAGATTAACGGACGTTACAGCGCCATAAAGTGGCTCTATTTTTTCCCCTTTTTTACAAATCTCCATTTCAGTGGCTAAACGGCTCCCCATTTCCCCCTCCACTGCATCTCAACTGTATCTGATGCTGTTCAACTGGAGCTTGAAGTGCATGATAACATCAGAGCTGGCTGCTTCATGTTCGGCATACAAAACAACACGCTTCCAGGACTGGACGTCAATAGCATAACCAGACCAAACATTCAAACGACTTTGACCATTCTCAAATGTAGAGATAGTGGGGGAGTATATTTAAACGTTGAGAGTCTCTTTGTTATGTGTGTCTCGTCAGAGCTGTCAGCTATGTGAACTGAACTGAGCGAGCTCTGTGTTTTGAGGAGACTAGCTTTAATCTTCAACAGAGTTCTACATAAAGATTTGATCAGTTCAGGTCAACTTAAGAGGGTTTTATAGCCTAAAGTAGTCCAACTGCACTGTCATGTGTATGAAATTACCCTCCGTCGGGCTAATTTATTGCTGAGTCTGTACACGCTTCATGCTGATGCTGATGTATGTTTTGGTTTATACAGTATATCTGTATGTTGGTATAAGGGTGTGTTGTGTGCTTTACATAATGGTGCGTTGCTGAATCATTTSAGACAGTGTTCCTTGACTTGTTAATGTACCTAGTGCTGCATCTGTGCTGTTGAGTGCTCCTCTGGTTGTGTACTGAGCTGTGATCTCGTTTGTTTACGTCCCCAGGAGAGACCCGGGAGACAGCGGGCGCCATGAGGCGGCGAGGAGGGCTTGAGAGAGAGGAGACATCGCCCTTCATCATCCTCAGCATCGGGCAGCGCAGGAAATGCACACACGCGCCACAGAGACTGTCTAGCAAGAGACTGGCTAACAGCACCCAATTCTGAGAGAGAGACGAGAGAGCGAAACAGAAGAGAGTGGATTCAACATCCATTTATTTATCCTCAATGGGCTTAAACTGGACTGGATCAGACTTGGAAGAAATGATGTCCAAGTTACCACACTGTTCTATATTGGACCCTCCTTGTTAGACCTTTGAAACAACTCACCCACCTTTGTGAGGCTTGGAGCTGAGGGGCAGAGAGAGGGGGAAAAAAGAGAGCGACAGCGATAGAGGAAGAGAACGAGAGACATTGGGCTCCATGCAGGCGCGTAAGAAGTATGTCCTGCTGGGGCTGTGTGCTTGCTGCTGGCTGCTGCTCTTCTACTGGGGCGGTGGGGTCCAGGTCCGTCTCCTCAAGCTGCTGGGGCAGCAGAGGGGCGATGTGGTGCGCCCCTGGCCCGACTGGACCGACAGGGTACTCCTTCCGGGCTATGCCCAGCTGGAGGAACTCCAGACGGGGCCTGGTTCTGCCGAGTCCCCCCGCCAGCGTCACCAAGCCTGGACGGGCATCTATAAAGACAGTCGCTGCCGAATGGAGACCTGCTTCGACTTTACGAGATGTCGACGTAGAGGGCGGGACGGGTTTAGAGTGTACGTTTACCCGTCGGAGAAGGGTGAGCGCGGGTCGGAGAGCTATCGTAAGATACTGACGTCTATAGGCGAGTCGCGGTACTACACCACGGACCCTCGCGAGGCATGTCTCTTCGTTTTGGGGATTGACACTCTGGACCGCGACCAGCTCTCGGGGCAGTTCGTGCCCAACTTGGACGATCGTATCAAGGGTTACCCGCTCTGGAACGAGGGACGGAACCACCTAATCTTTAACCTGTACTCGGGCACCTGGCCCAACTACACCGAGGACCTGGGCTTCAACATCGGTCAGGCCATCCTGGCTAAAGCCAGCCTCAACACGGAACACTTCCGGCCCGGGTTCGACGTCTCCATCCCCCTCTTCTCCAAGGACCACCCCCAGAAGGGGGGCGAGAGGGGCTGGTTGGTGCGAAACACGGTGCCACCGCGCAGGAAGTACCTGTTGATGTTCAAAGGGAAGCGGTATCTAACGGGCATCGGCTCGGACACCCGTAACGCCCTGCATCATATCCATAACGGGAAGGACATAGTGTCCCTCACCACATGCCGTCACGGGAAGGACTGGGAGAAACACAAAGACGCCCGCTGTGACCATGACAACCTAGAGTATGAGAGGTAAGTTAGGTTCCTAAGGGGCAGAACGGTGAATCGTAACTTTACTTTGATTCAGGGGGAGGGTTTAGTATTTGTYTTATTTAGTCCAGGGGAGGGTGATGTAATTTGTAATAAATGACATGTCATATTGCTCAGGGTTTGAGACTGCGTTGCTTATTATAGTATCTCATGTGTGCCCGATAATGCCTCTCATCCCTGATTCTCTCTGCTGGGCGTGTAATATTCAGTGCGCCTATCCATAGCCTGTAGTATAGGCCAGGGGTGTCAAACTCACTCCATGAAGGATCTAGTCACTGCAGACACTAGATTCTAGTGTCTGCAGGTTTGAGTTTTTTTCCTTTCATTTAAGCCCTAGACAACCAGTGTGGGGAGTTCATGCCTAATTAGTGACCTTAATTCATCAATCAAGTWAAAGGGAGGAGCGAAAAACCGCRGACACTCAGGCCAYCGTGGAATGAGTTCGACACGTGCTATAGGCCTATGCCAGGGGTATTCAAATCTCACCATACGAGGTCCAGAGCCTGCTGSTTTTCTGTTCTACCTGATAATGATTTRCACCCACCTGGAGTCCCAGGTCTAAATCAGTCCCCGATTTTAGAGGGGAACAATGAAAACACTCAGTGGAACTGGCTTCAAGGYCCGGAGTTGAGTCTGAGGGGCCTAGGTTATACGAAGAGCACGCTCGGAGAAGCACAKGGCAAAGTKATATTTCGAAGAAAATGTACTTCCTTCCCGAGTTTTTGCGCTGCTGGGATGGTGTATATGCCTAGTTAAATAAAGGTTAAATATATTAAAAATATACAAAAAATATGAATCTAGGCTACAYTGCAGTGGATAGGCGTTCCTTAGGTCCTACTCTTCCTGTGGTCCAAAGCTGCTACTGATATAATTGATTTTAATATCAAGGAAATGGACCTGATTTTATATTMAATCATCTATAACGACGCTTTAGTCCGCAATGCTTTAGGCTAGAAACAAGCTGTAAAATGCAGYGACTCCGATGCAYATGGGATATCTTTGGTTTGTCTCTGACATTGAGGCTGCGCGACAACCTATAGCCGACAGATTGAATTTCTTTGTAGAATATTTGCACAAAATGCATCCGCCAGTTGCAGTCTTGCCTTATATGCCCACCATTCGCCTAAAGAACATGTTATATTTTTAATCCTCAACACCAAGTTGGGCATACCGTCGTTTCAAATGATTCACTGTCGATCGTGGATGGTAATTCTTCACATTTTACCGTTGAAACGGCATGCCAATCATTTGATCTCAATCAGTTCATGGACATATGCATTCAGACCTGATTGAATAACTGTTTTGCAGTAATTAAAGCAGATGGTTAACAAATATTAGCATTTCTTGTAGGCCTATTTTATTAATCAAAGCATAGCTGCTGCGTGCACGCTGTTGGGTTTTGTCTGCATGAGGAAAACATTTGACTATTCAGAGCTTCGGATAAGAGGTGACTGAGTGAGGAGGTGTTTTTGGTGTAACATACAGTGGGAGAACAAGTATTTGATACACTGCCGATGTTTGCAGGTTTCCTACTTACAAAGCATTAGAGGTCTGTCATTTTTATCAATAGGTACACTTCAACTGTGAGAGACGGAAATCTAAAAAAAATCGCAGAAATCAACATTGTATGATTTTTAAGTAATTAATTGCATTTTTATTGCATGACATAAGTATTTTGATACATCAGAAAAGCAGAACTGAATATTTGGGTACAGAACCTTAGTTTGGCAATTACAGAGATCATAGCGTTTCCTGTAGTTCTTGACCAGGTTTGCACACACTGCAGCAGGGATTTTGGCCCACTCCTCATCAGACTTCTCCAGATCCTTCAGGTTTCGGGGCTGTCGCTGGGCAATACGGACTTTCGGCTCCCTCCAAGAATTTTCTTTGGGTTCAGGTCTGGAGACTGCTAGGCCACTCCAGGACCTTGAGATGCTTCTTCTTACGGAGCCACTCCTTAGTTGCCTGGCTGTGTGTTTCGGGTCGTTGTCATGGCTGGAAGACCCAGCCACGACCCATCTTCAATGCTCTTATGAGGGAAGGAGGTTGTTGGTCCAAGATCTCGCGATACATGGCCCGATCCATCCTCCCCTCAATACGTGAGTCAGTCCTGGTCCCTTTGCGAAAAAGCTCCCAAAGAATGATGTTTCCACCTCCATGCTTCACGGGTTGGGTGGTGTTCTTGGGGTTGTACTCATCCTTCTATTCCTCAAACACGGCGAGTGGAGTTTAGGAGCAAAAAGCTCTATTTTTTGTCTCATCAGAACCAGCATGACCTTCTCCCATTCCTCTCTGGACATATCCAGATGGTCATTGGCAAACTTCAGACGGGCCTGGACATGCGCTGGCTTGAGCAGGGGGACCTTGGCGTGCGCTGCAGGATTTTAATCCATGACGGCGTAGTGTGTTATAATGGTTTTCTTTGAGACTGTTGGTCCCTAGCTCTCTTCAGGTCATGACCAAGGTCCTGCGTGTAGTTCTGGGCTGATCCCTCACATTCCTCATGATCATTGATGCCGCACGAGGTGAGATCTTGCATGGAGCCCCAGAGAGGGTGATTGACCCGTCATCTTGAACTTCTTCCATTTTCCTAATAATTGTGCCAACAGTTGTTGCTCTCACCCAAGCTGCTTGGCTATTGTCCTGTAGCCCATCCCCAGCCTTGTACAGGTCTACAATTTATCCCATGGTCCTTACACAGCCTCTCTGGTCTTGGCATTGTGGAGAGGGTTGGAGTCTGTTTGATTGAGTGTGTGGACAGGTGTCTTTTATACAGGTAACGAGTTCAAACAGGTGCAGTTAATACAGGTAATGAGTGGAGAACAGGAGGGCTTCCTTAAAGAAAAACTAACAGGTCTGTGAGAGCCGGAATTCTTACTGGTTGGTAGGTGATCAAATACTTATGTCATGCATAAATGCAAATTAATTACTTAAAAATCATACAATGTGATTTTCTGGATTTTTGTTTTAGATTCCTTCTCTCACGATTGAAGTGTACCTATGATAAAATTACAGACCTCTACATGCTTTGTAAGTAGGAAAACCTGCAAAATTGTCGAGTGTATCAAATACTTGTTCCTCCCCACTGTATTATAGGCCTGCTATGCACTTTACTAAACGAGCCCCATTGTGAGAAGTCATAATCTTTCTAATTGTAATAATAAATCGTGATGAGAAGGACTGTTCGATGTAGGCAACATCTTGGATGAGGGTTATTTTGAGCGATTTTGACCTGCCCTTCGAATCGTGGTTCAGAAAGGACAGCGGTGGTCACGTATTGTTCCAACCTGGTCTCAGAGMATTTCGTATTATCCTGTAAATAAATCCGAGACACTCCATTTAGTATGATATGTTACGTTTCGTATGGTACGTATTCATTTGTGGATGTCCATCGCCCATTCATATATGTTACGTATTAAAACATATATTTTTTTACAAGTGCGTATAGGCCTACCTGATGATATGTGGCTGCTGTGTTAAACAATGAATTGCTATTTCTCGAATTCATTTATGATCAGATACTTCAGTTGTAACTGGTTCTTTTTTTTTTGAGTTGATGGACAACTTCACCACTGTTCCAAACTTAGACCATCCTCTTTTTTTAACAATAGCCCATACAGAAATCACAACGTCTCTGGTGCTGCAGCATGCGCTCATTCATTGTCATGGTCTCTTGTGGTATTGACGTCGAATTGCATGAAATGCGTTTATAAACCCCTCCCCCTTATCCGTGGTGGTTTTCAAAATCCACGACTTTAATGGCTACTTTGCCATGTAAGTGCTTTACAAAAACGAACAGTTCTAAAAAATGGGCATATCATAGGCTCTGGTCTGTCCTAGGGGTGAGGGTAAACATGTAGGCATCTTCTCTGCTATCCACTTTATGTTTGAATTATTATTTGGGGTACAGGGGACGGTCACTTGTTTTTTTTTGTTTCAGGGAGGTTCGAGGATAAAAATATTTTTACTGAAAGGATTTCGTTTCAGAGAGATCATGTTTTTCTCCAGGTAACCCTCATTATAAATAACTTACAGTCCCTTAGTCTCTCACCGACGTCAATGCATGACTAGGTGAAAATTCTACTTAAGTGGAAGTTCGGTTTCTCCCCTTAGGGAGGGCTATTATTGTGAGCTTTGTCATAACTTCGGTTTCATCAGGAATACACTTTGGGCTTTTCTTTATTGCTTTGTTTTTTAATCGTGTGGGCGTTTTTATTGGGTCCCTTAGATGTTGGGCTTTTATGAGTTTGATTTTCTCCCTCTCTTCTAAATTGAGGTCTCCTGGTTATTTTCTCTGTCGTTTACAGTTACTATTCCCGTTATCTTTAAGAATATTGACTGTCGGTCGTGTGTGTGTGTAGATTTACAGTAAAGCGTGTGGGAGGGGGGGGGGGGTATAGGTAAAGAGAAGGTGAGTGAGGCCTGTTTACCCCAGTAATAACAGTATTAATCCGTCCGTGCCATAGCTACTTTCTGGGTTGTTTACATTGGGTCGGTGGCGAGGGAAAGGGGACGGAGCGGGAGTCCCACTCGACTCTGTATGAATGAGTATTATATTCCACACATAACAACGGTCTGCTCATGACATCAGGGGGGGGGTTTGGGAGAGGGGTGTCGGGAGCTTATGTTATATGATGGCGGGTTACATTGGAATAGGTGAGGGTGCATGAGGTAGTGGGGGTGGGGGCGAGAGGACAGCAGCAGTGTGTAAGAAAAACACGAGAATGTGTGTAGCGCTTTTCCCCCCCTTTTTTTTCTCTCCTCAGAGTTGGAATGAGGTACGCACGGGGCGTCGGAGTGTGAGGTGTGAAGAGGTTGTGGGGCGGGGGGGGGGGGGGGTGGGTATTACGTTGTCCTCTCTCTGACGCTCATATCCCAAGGAGTGTGGGGGCTTTTTGGGATAACACGAGAACCATGCATGGAAATGGAGTCGGAATGAATGAAATGAAAGCGTGACAATATAAACGTCCCGTGAAGCTGAAGGATTCTGAGAATGAGGTTAGGTAACGACTCCCATCCTCCAAGGCCCTCTGTCCTCTCTCCCTCTCTTTCTTCTCACTCTTTTTCTTTTCTCTCTCTCGTTCTCTCTCTCCCTCTTTCTCTCAACCTGTCTTTTTCTTTCTGCCCCCCTTCCCCCTCTCCCGCCTTTCCTCCTCTATCTGTTTCTCCTATCTTCCTTGGCTGTGGGCTCAGGCAGGCAGGTTGCAGCCTCTTAGCAGGTTGTACCAGGTTAATGAGCACTTGCATCTGGACCACTTACAGATTAACCCAGGAGGACCCGGGACTAGACAGGGTGGGGGGCGGGGCATAAATTAAGTAATGGGGAGAGAGAGAAACATAGACCGAGAGAGGGAAAGATCACGAGAGGCATGGTGGAGAGGGGGATGAATGGGACTGCAGGAATGGCAAGACATGGGGGTTAGATAGAGAGGGAGGAACGAAGGGAGAGAGGCAGACAGCAGGAAAGAGAAGGAGAAGAAAAGGTAGGAAGGGGAGAAAGAAGGTAGGACTTCAGGCAGGGAAAGGACCCAGAAAGAAAGAGAGGCCAAGAAGGAGAGAAAGAAGGAGGGAGAGAGGGGGATACTTCAGGCAAGGGAGAGGCTTTACCGCAGCCTATTGGCCTAGTTTCCCTTCTTTCTTGCTTTGGAAGATTCCATGAGAAAGGAAAGAATAACCTGCATTGTACAGTGAATGTAAATGAGGGAGTGTGTGAAAAGAGAGGAGTGGGAATGGAGCGGGGAGATTCAGGAGACACACACATAGATGCGTGCATGCACACACACACACACACACACATACAGAGATGCACGAACACACACACACACTAGTAGAACACTTTGCAGAGTTGCTTTAGTCATAGTTGAAGCGTTAAGGGTGAGGTATAAGTATCAGGGGTGGGGGCAGGCAGGGGTAAGGGGGTGCGGCGGAGTAAAGAGGGAGTGAAGGAGGGAGGAGGGAGGAGGGGGTGTAATGGCAAAATGATGTACCTCTCCATTCAGCTTAAATGGTTGTTCCCATGGCGACGGCCTTGCCATGTGGAAGACGTATCACAGCATAGGCCATTATTCATGACCCAGAAAGAACTCAAGGAGAGAGAATAGAGGGATAAAAACACCAACTGTTTCTGACTGCAGTGCAAAAGATGCTATACAGCAGAATATACAGTAACCTTTGTACACTGTACAGTAGATGCAGTACAGGAATATACAGTAATATACAATAGATACATGAATATACAGTACAGTAAAGGACCACATCAGTATTACATTCATATTGCGTTATAGGAATGATATATCTGAAATTGTTGTTATTTTTCTATAAATCAACTGAAACTATCCATGGTCCTGACTGTTACATGGCTTCATGACCTGAGTTGTACTGTAGTTGTACTGTAGTTATAGCTCGTGTTCCCGCAGTTTGACCATGGGTGTGTATGGGTGTTTTGTTTTTGAGCGGGTGGATGTGTTTGTGTGGGAATGTTTGAGTGTATGCCTTCATGTCTAAGTGTGTGTGTGTGTGTGTGTGTGTGTGTGTGTGTGACATGTATAATAGTGTGTGTGTTGAGATGTTGGCAGGCCCCAATAAGAAATCCTACACCCCACTGTAATTAGGGGCTGTGAAATTGTACCCCTGGAGAGCATGTGGTGTGTGCGGCTCGTGTTCCAGTCCAGAACAAACTCCTSTGTTTGTGTCTCTGTTCCCCAAAAAGAAAGAAATGCGACAACGCCTTCAAGTTCTCAACCTCTTTCTTCCGTTCTCCTTCTTTTTTCTTCTTCCAGTTCTTCTCTCCCTCTCCCACACTCCTGTCGCTCTCCCTCTTGTCTCTCTAATTTTGTTCTCAACCTCCACCCCTAGTTCGCTCCCTCTTTCCCTCTCTTTCCTTCCTCTTTCCATTTTCCAGTCTCTCTCTCCCGCACTCCCTTCTCTCTCCCTCTTTAAATCAAATCAAATCAAGTTTATTTTATATAGCCCTTCGTACATCAGCTAATATCTCGAAGTGCTGTACAGAAACCCAGCCTAAAACCCCAAACAGCAAGCAATGCAGGTGTAGAAGCACGGCGGCTAGGAATGAATGAGCGTGTGTCCATTTACTTCGTCTTCCTCTTGCACTACTCGTACTGCAAGTATTTCTTCCTATCGGCATACTCCCTCTTTTTGAGTTATGCTTTTTTAAATTACCGCCCCTCCTTCTTTTTAACATGAAACTTAACAGCAATGCTGTTAAATAAGTGCACACGCACACACATCTTGCCCACACTTCCCACTCTTCCCACACTCATGCATGCTTGCATGGACACACGCTCATGGACAGTCACGCACGCACACACACACAAACACACACACACCCCCTGCCTTTCACAAGCTGGCATAAAACACACCAACMAAAGGTTATGGGAGGGATTGGGAAGGTCTTGCCTTATCTCCGAGTCAAACAGGGTCTCATTTAATCCAGCTAAAAAGAAAAGTGGGACCAGTGACCTCTCTAACTCTCTACTGCCCCCTATCTGTAAGCTGACCTCATAGCACCCAGTGGTGGTGCCAGGTGGTTGTGTGTTATTATGTCTGGTTCCATCTCAGACGGTTGTCTGTTTTTGTCTGGCTACACTGTACCGGTAAACACATTCTTTTGAAATGCTAAACAGAATCAATTATGCTTGGCAACGAAATTGTGACCCGTTTGCGGTCCTACATTTGCATATTTTGTTACCTTTTAATTGTTCTGGTAGGTTAACTGAGAACAGAGCTCTTACTAGCTCTAGGGCCTCACATTCCTTGGCCAATTGTTTATGTCTTAAGCAAACCCCCCTCATTCTCTGCATTTAGCTGTCCTTCTCCTTTGGACCTGTGTATAGTGAGTGGGAGTGTCCAGCCTGTCATGTTGTCAGGTGCCTCTCAGGTTCCTGATGCGGAGCCTTTTGGCCCCGGGGCCCACGCTGTCTTAACAGCAGCCCACGTCAGGGCCCCTAGATATACTAGTGTGGATGTCTTTAATGGGGGCCCATTCACCGGCCTAATAGGGCCCTTTATCCAGCCTGGCCAGCACCACAGCGATCATAGCGGGAAAAGCCTCCGGCGTCCTCACTCGCTTTTGTCCGAGCCAACTGGAGCAGAAAGCCTTTGACAATATGGGAGAGACTAGAGGAGAGAGGGGGACTCTTGCCTTCTGCTGTTAAGACTCTCCTCCCTCTCTCGCTCGCTCTGTTATTCACTTGTTTACCCGTTTTGATAGCCTCGACTTGACCTTGTGAACCCACAACTCGGTATCCGGAGCTTATGGATGGTAGGGATTGGGGAAAAGGAAGCATGTGAAAGCAAATGCTCCAAACACTGTGTTTAATGTTTCATACACAATTAGGTGAAGTTGACCTTTTGCAAGTCTTTCAGGAGTGTCAAGACAAAGTGTCTGGAATACATTTATTAAATATACTGTACATGTAAAGGTATGTTCATGTGTMGTTTTTTTGACCATCTATGAGGGAAAGGAAGAAAACCTAGAGTCTTTGACAGACAGATACGGTCATGGTTGAGAGGCTATTTACTAATGTACAGTCTGGTATTAAGGTTAAATTGGGATTTGAAAGGGGTGGATTTAACCCCCACAACTGAGTTGACTTTCTAATGTGATTTTCCACTTTATGATTCAGAATAATCCACCTTACCACTCTCCTTTTTGAGGTTGATTGAGTCCACTTTCACTGCGTCCCCACTTCACTCACCTGTTATTCGACAGACAAGTGGACAGCTTTTTTTTTTCAAGGTGACAACTTCCTTTCACCTCATACCATAATGACCGATGACTGACAACCAAGTTAGCATCATCCAAACTGATTAATTTAGCTAGCCTCTTCTCAACATGACATGYGCAACAGAGGCACCGGAGGATCAACATTAACCGCATAACATACCCTTAGACTTCTTAGCATTTGTTTCATACAATTGCACTCAATAAAAAAAATACTCCTACAGTATATTAACTCTTATATGATAGGGTGTGGTGGGATTGTGTGGTGTACAGTGCGTTGCAAAAGTATTCATCCCCTTGGCGTTTTTCCTATTTTGTTGCATTACAACCTGTAATTTAAATAGATTTTTATTTGATTTCATGTAATGGACATACACAAAATAGTCCAAATTGGTGAAGTGAAATGAAAAAAATTACTTGTTTCTAAATATAAAGAAAGAAATAAAACAGATATGGATATGCATATGTATTTGCTATGAAGCCCCTAAATATGATCTGGTGCAACCATTACCCTCAGAAGTCACATAATTAGTTAGATTGCACACAGGTGGACTATATTTAAGTGTCACGTGATCTCAGTGTGTATGTATATATATATATATATACACACCTATTCTGAAAGGCCTCAGAGTCTGCAACACCACTAAGCAATGGCCACTACCAAGCAAGCGGCGGCAC